>NC_079893.1:823501-1123501 GCF_024868665.1 Triplophysa rosa
CAGCAGTGCTTCACTCTTATCCCAATTAATTTTAGCAGAAGATAGCTTTTTAAAATCATTAAGTAAACTCATTAAAACCTTAACATCACTCTGTTGACTAACAAACACTAAGACATCATCAGCATAGGCGGAAAGACTTATACTCTTACCATAATTAGGCAAAATAAAACCTTGTACATTTTTCCTTAACTGTTGTAACAACGGTTCTATTGCTAGCGAGTATAACATTCCAGAGAGCGGGCATCCTTGCCTTACGCCTCTACCAACCTTAAAAGGAGTGCATAAGCCACCATTGATTTTGAGTATGCTCTCAACATCACTGTACAATACTTTGACTTTATCTATGAAACTTTTACTAAAACCAAAAGCTTTTAGTGTTTCCCATAAGTATGCGTGTTCAACTCTGTCAAACGCCTTTTCTTGATCTAAAGAAATCAAACCAATATTACTATTAAACAACTTAGAGACATCAAAGATATCTCTAATAAGGGAGATATTATCAAAAATTGACCTTTTAGGAACACAATAGGTTTGGTCCGGATGAATCACCGTATTCATAATTTTTGCTAATCTGTTTGCTAACACTTTAGAAAGAAGTTTATAATCACTAGACAGAAGTGAAACTGGTCTCCAATTTTTAATATCAGTGAGGTCCCCTTTCTTAGGAAGTAGAGTTAGGACTGCTCTCCGGCAACTCAAAGGTAGCAGACCTTCATCTAAACTACCATTGAGTACCTCTAAGAGATCCTCTCCTAAGGTTTCCCAAAAACTTTTATACAAGTCTATGGGTATCCCATCAATTCCAGGTACCTTTCCGGATTCCATGCTCTGAACAGCTTCATGCATTTCACTCAGGCTAATCATCCCCGAAATCTCTGCATTGTCTGTATCAGAAACCTTTGGCAAATCCTTAAAGAAGACACTCTCTTCAATATCATCCGATTCCAATTCACTACTGTACAGTTCTTTATAAAATCCAATTGCCCTCCTCCTAATCTCTACTGGATCAGACAACAAAGGTCCCTCTTCAGATCGCAGAGCATGAATGATTCTTTTTTGTCCATTTTTTCTTTCAAGATTAAAGAAATACTTAGAAGGTGCATCCATTTGATCAAGACTAATAAATCTCGACCGAACCAAAGCCCCCTGTGTTTTTAACCCTATCAAATCTGCTAGTTTATTTTTTTTTCCAGAAAGAATTTTCAAGTAACTTTGTTGTTTTGTTGATTCTGCCAATTCTTGCAACTTCATTATATCATTCTCTAATTTTTTCATTGATTGGTTCAAAACTTTTGTGCTATTGTGAGCATACTGCTGACAAAATTGTTTAATTTGGATTTTTCCATAATCCCACCATTTCTGTAAAGACTGAAAGGATGCTTTCTTTGTTTTATAATCAGCCCAAAACAATTTAAAAGTGCATACAAAATCCTTATTGTCTAACAAAGTTGAGTTAAAGTGCCAATAAGCACTCTTAGGCTTGACAAAATTTAAAAAGAAAGAAACTTTCACCATACTATGATCTGAAAAAGCAACAGGAAAAATACAACACTCTTTAAAAATGGCAACATGATGACTAAATGTGTAAAATCTATCCAGTCTTGCTAGAGACAAAGCATTGTCACGTGTATGTGCCCAGGTATACTGCCTTTTCCCCCCATGAAAAGTCCTCCATACATCGCTTAACTCATGCCTATTTATTAGCTGAATAAGACGTTTTCTTGATGGCATATGAGGTTCAATGTGATTTCTATCACAATCACTCACTGTACAATTAAAATCACCTCCCAAAAATAAATAATCATCGTTAGAAACATTTTGTAAAACAGAACATAGAGTATTTAAAAAGAGCATCCTATCAGTTGTTGAGTTGGGGACATACACACAAATAAAAACAAGGCTATAATTTTCCAATTGTGCTCTGACTTTTAGAAGTCTACTCTTCAAAACCTCTTCGACTTGATATGACAAAGGATTAAAAGTTTTTGCAAATAATATTGCTACACCTCCACTTAAGGTGGTATTATGACTAAAAAAAGATAACCCTTCCCATTCCTTTATCCAATCATTTACATTTTTCATATCGCTATGAGTTTCTTGAATAAGAGTGACATCTATATTTTTCTGCTTAATGATTTCATAGATATTAGCTCTTTTTCTGTGATCTCTAGCACCATTAACATTCAAGGAGGCAACATGCACTGCAGCCATGCTAAAAATAAAAAATAAAAAAAATACGCAAACAAAAACAAACAAATCCATATTAAAGATGTTCTTAGTGCTCAAGTCCATCTAACTCAGTGCCAACTTTTACAATCTTTTTCAATCGGAAGACCTCCAACTCTAAAAAACATCCTTCTGCCATGAAACTTTTAGTCTTATCATAGAACTGCTTTAGATCAGGAAAATAATCCTTTACAATCACACCTCTTTTATTTTTTGTGTTCTTAAGAAAACGTTTGATGTCTATAACCTCATAACTTCTGCTTATTCCTTCAGTCTGTGACATCGCTGTACTTGAATCAGACATTTCACCTTCACTTTCCGACTCCATCTGATTACTGAGAAAATCGTCTTGGTTACGGATGTATCCTCGGTTCGCTGATGGAGGGAACGAGACGTTGTGTCGAACCGACAGAATGGGGTTTGTCTTGAGAACCTATCATTTTCTGAGTATTTAGAAAAGGCCAATGAAAATTGGCGAATGAAATTTGCATGCTCATTCATTCACCTGTTTGAGAGAGAGAGAGAGAGAGAGAGAGAGAGAGAGAGAGAGAGAGAGAGAGGTTCCACCAATGAGAGATAAACTATCATTCAAACAACTATTTTAAAATTGCACATAGGCTGAGATGTATTCCTTATTGATCAATCATGCATTAAACATTTGAAATTGTATTTAAAACACTAAATGTAAATGAATATATCGAGTTCTTAATTTTCTGTTGTGTCACGTACCACCGGGGTCTCTTCAAGTACCACTAGTGGTACACGTCAGTTTGAGAACCACTGCTCTAGATAATGAAACACACAATTGTGAAGGTTTCAGCGTGTGTTAAAACAACTGAATGATGCACGTTGCAAATATGAAAAGCACAAGATCCGAAACTCCAATCTGATTGTCTGGCTTTGTCATAATTCAAAGGCACCTTTTGCCTGGAATAAGCTGCGATGTGTACAAGATAATTAGCAAACGTTGGCAAACTGAATCTCCAGAACATAAAACAGTTCTATACTCTGCAGTGTATTTTCCAGAGAACAGAAATATTGCGCCGCAAGGCGGGCTTCATCATTATGCGAGAACTTCAGCGCTTTGAATTCTGATTAAAAATTCAAGAGTTTCCAAACTAAACCAATTAGGTAATTCTCCAAAATGATGTACAAATGGCTTGATGACACTATTATGCAAAGCCAGCAGAGAAGATATTAAAGTGTTTCAAAGCAATCTGCAGCCAAGCAAAATGGGCCTAAATTTGCAAGCATTACTACACCGTCCCATAAGAAAGAAAAATCACAGATGAGAATGAGATCTCTGTAACATCTTGATTATTTAGCACAGACATCAATGAGAATAAATCCAGAGCAAAGGAAAATGTTTGCTTGAGTCTCATGTGTGTCTCAGGTATTTCGAGTTTGAGAAGAGATTTGTCAGATTTCTCTCGTCTGCAATCAAAAGTCAATATTACTGAAGATCTCAATATCCACTCAAACATTTCTCATCACATCCAGATTGTTTCACATCTACCATCCGCATTCATTTCACTCCTCCATACTCTATGTTTGTATCAGTTGTCTCGTTTGGTTCTAGTTTTATTTCTCCCAAACAATCAGAAACATTTGCGACTAAGTTAACTAAATGAAACACAACAGAGAACTGACTAACAATGCAGTCGTAACGGTTTACATTTCTGTCCCAGCACAAAGTCGTGCATGAAAACATTTGATTTGAAGGAAAATAACTTAAGACGACACGAGCTATGCGTGACTGACTTCATATCATTTCTTAGACACGGGTTTCCGACAGTGGCCGTGGATTGCTGTTTGAGGATGTGATTAGACTCTACATTGTTGGGTGAACACTCAAACAAACCAATTAGAAGATGGGCTTTCTGCTGGTGAAACAATCCCAGAAATCCCCTGACAGCCAATTAGAGGAGGGCTTCTTATGTCCTGAGACGTCAAGAAGGTCTGCAGAGCCGAGGTAGAACAACAACTATCATCTCATCTCGGCTTGAAGACTTTGTTTGCTAAGAAGCTCTCTACTTCTGTTTTCAGTCATGTGGAAACGTACTTGTGTCGTTCATCGATGCACGCTGCATGGTCCAAAAAAGTTCGTCTTTGCTATGTTTCATTAATGGCTCCATTCAGGTACCATTTTTTTACCATTCACTATCATTGAATATGCTTTCGTATGTCGAACTATGGCAAAAACGTTTCAGAAACGTACAATGTGTCAAACTGAGCTCAGAAGTCAAATATTTTTGAAGAACTCAAACATTTCTCATCACATTTACTCAGTGGTGTAAATTTCACCAATTAAATGTAATTAGTTAAGTATCTTTTTGGGTACTTTGTAGTTGTACTGAGTATTAAAGATATTAGCAACTTTTACTCTCTACTTGACTACATTTTTGAATAAGTATATGTACTCTTTACTCCACTACTTTTGTAATGACCAATGCAATTACACATTACATTTTGCACGGCACCTAACTTTTTCTGCGGCAGTTTATTTCTGCTACAGAAGAAGCAATATTGCCATTTACAGGGCATTGACGGTACTATATCTTGTGGATTTTTGCCCATACTGAAACTTGTCAACATGGCTTCTTCATGCGAATGCGGGTGCATTATCAGGTAGTTGACATCGCTGGTGTTTTATGTGGGAAGAGGACACGACTGCAGCCGGCGATGAGGCCAAAACCAGCATGTCCAGTGAAAAAAGGCTTTGACTTTTGTAAATTTTTACTTAACATTATTTTAATGATCCGTTTTACTGAAGAGACCTTTTTGAAGGATATTGGTTTCATGAGCATTTGAGCTTAACTCAGACTTTGGTGTTTGTAATAGACGTAGGCTATGGTGTCGACCTTGATTTGTTGCAATTTTGAGGTGTTCAGTTTGATGCGATTGCTCTCCTCACGAATCAATGTTTCTTGTTTTTCACTGACAAGTGTTGAGGACTAGTGCTGCTTAGAGCCTACATTCAGTGTGAGTAAAATACTCAAGTACTGTTCAAATCAGATACTCGAAGACTTGTACTCAAGTCGTTTTGGAATTGGTGACTTGTAACTTGTAATGGAGTAATTTTCACTGCAAGGTATCTGTACTTTTACTTAAGTATGGTTTGCAGGTACTCTTTACACCTCTGCATTTACTCAAATCCAGATTATTTGACCTCCACAATCTACATTCATTTACACCTCCACACTCTTCATGCTTTTCAACAATTGTCTTTGTTTCATTTCTGTTTGAATTTCTCTATAAGATCTATGAGTGTCAGACAGAAAGCAGCACCTTTTTCCACATTGTCGGCGTTCTGCTTCATATACTCTATATGGTGAGAACTTATCATCTTGAAGTTATGGTAAATGAACCCAAACCGATCAATAAATCAAGCAAAGTCACGCTGAGGGACACATTGTAGAAAATAAAACTGTGTCTGACATGATTGGAAGACTGTGGTTGTAGAGAAGAGAGAGTTGTCACACTTCAACGATATGATGGTGCTCTCTGATCCCATATTGACCCGTTTTATTGATGTGCTTGAACAACTTCCGTGGAGGTTTAGAAACACATTATATTGTTATGCTTAAAACACTGAGCTTTGTTGGAGGTGTGGCTACATAGCGTATGATCTGATGTTGATCTGCGGCACTCAGCTAGAAAATGGAATGGAAGTGACCAACATGCATCATGGCTAATAATTGAATGTATTTGAACATAAATCTGGCAGAAAATGACTTTGAATGTGCTACTTTAGAAGACAATTCATATCTGCACACTGCTATTACCAGATAGAGACCAAAAACATCCAAAACTGGCCTTGTCACTTTCATATATCATTATAAAACAGAACTTATTTCCTCTCATAAAGAAGAAAAGTGCTTTTGAACTAAATTATTTGATCATGTAGGCTAAATTTGATATGTTATATGACGTTTTATTTGATGATTTTTATGGGATGCTGCGTGCATCGAGTTTGTCTGTTTGTGTGATTGTTTTTAAGGTGTATACACATGGATCATGTTGAAGAGTTTGGTTCCAAAATGAGATAATCATGTTTTTTATTGTGTATTCCAATTCATATCAATGAAACTGCAGTTGGTTTGTTTTGAGTTAAGCCATGATAGCTCAAAAAAATACAGCTAAACACACAAAAAACATAATGCATCATTAAAAAACAGAGTTATCTCATTTTGGAACCAAACTCTTCGTGTATATGCGAGCGTTTTACATGCGTGTATGCATGGAACAAGTTTATGTGTAAACGTGAGAATTTAAAGATGTGTGCATGCAGAATGGATATGCAAATGTTTATAGATGTACTGTATGTGCATGTATCGAGTTTATATGTATACGCGAGTTATTTACAAGTGTATATGCACGCATTAATAACATAAGATGTATTGGTATGGCGCCTCATAAGAGAGAGAGGATGAAAACGACAACATCAAATGTTATGTTTTTGTCTCATTACAATTAAACCTTAATAAAATCATTATTTAAAAATGATATGGAGGATAATATAGCTCGGAATCAAGTATTCCACAGCACCGTGTAATAAAATAAATGAAGATGTTATGTTTATTCTCAATAAACATATTGTAATCAGTAATAAAATGTTGATTCTAAAATGTTCTTAACTGTCTCACACACACAGTGAAGAAGGAGTTCTTACAAAAATGGGTTATTTATAAATTATTAATCTTATAGATTCAAGTTCCAAGAGAGGGGGAATTAATGTCAGAATTGAAATATGACCTGATTTCACATTTCAGTATGTCTTGGGGAAATGTCGCTTTTGCAAATATTTGAGCAACATCTGTTTTTGATCACATGAATCATACTGTGAGATGAATGGAACATAAATAAACCCTATGATGTGTAAATATAAGAGCATTATATACTGTAAAGACAGCACAGATAAAAACGTTTATTTTTAACTTCTTCTATCACACGGCTCATTTGAATGCTTGATTCTGATTGGCCAGTCGCGACATTCCAAGGTTTTTTTTTAAATTTCAAATAAAAGCCTTTAACGCACAGGTAGCTCCAGTAAATTTGATTACATTGAAATTAACTGACAAAATCACTGTCATTTTCACCTGTTTGATCTAACATTTCACTGTAAACATCAATAAAAGATTTAACTCGGCAAATGACCACGGTATAAGCGGGATAATCCACGGCTAGCCGTGCGTTAAAGGATTTTAATGCACTCCGCTTCACGTCGGGTGGTTCGTGGCCTCCACGTCGTGCATTAAAATCCTTTAACGCACGGCTAGCTGTGGATTATCCCTTACATAACGACTGTCCTCTGGGCAATATAAGCAATTTCTACAACGAATAAAGGTCTGTAACTATGTGGACAAAAAACTCATATTACTGAAACATTTAATGAGAAATGCTTGAGATGATATTGAGATAAAACGACGAGACAAATCTGAGCTCAGTTTGACACATCGTTGACATCTCTTCTGAAAACTGAGATTTCTTCTGAAAAGACATATCTGAGACGCATTTGCTCTTCATTGAATCTCATTAATGTCTAGGAGAAATCAATGAGAAATTATAGGGATCTCATCTGTGAATTCTCTTTATTATGGGCTGTATTGTCACGTGACTCGCATGTAAACAGACTAATACTTCCTCAATACTTTGACACACTTTCAAAACGATGTCAATAAATGACAGCCTATGTGACCAGCCGGCATTAACGGATCCTCAACAGGACAAACCCGTCCCATTACGGGTGTCAACAGTTCATTATGAACTCCATCTTCCTGGCCATTATCGCACTGACTCAAGCCTGAAGGACGGAGGCAGTGTTGTGTAATCAGACATGCCCGACTGCTGAGCTCCCGCCACCACTCACAATAATACAGACCATCTGAAAAATCTGTGCCGGGCCGCTGTTATTTATGGTTATTTCTACATCTTGAATGAGATTTGTGAATGACACGGCTGAAGCTTTCAATTATGTTTGCTGACAGATGAGTGTTGATCATTTGTTTGTAACCAGTGATGAGTCGAATGGATTACCAAATAACAGATCACTGGAATTAAAAAAGTGTGTCCCATTATTTCCAGACTATAAAGGTAGCTTTTAAAAGGGATTGCTTCACCAATTATGTTGATTCTCATGTATTTTCCTACTGAACACGACAAACATTCGACCTCATTTCTCTCGAAAAAATGATTTTTGCTGATTGTCCAATTTACTTGAGTTAAATCAACACAACTTTTGGAAAATTGGGTCACAACATGATTTTTTATGTTTAGTCTTATAACTGAATCCATTCATGATGGGACAACATAAAGGAGTTGTGTTGTGTTAACATAAAATTGTTACAATTGGGCAGAGGACTTATATTTTCCAGCATGCTTTGCGTATGACTGCATTTTGAGAGTTATTTTCTTAAATGAGTGTTATTTTATGCATTTTGTTAGTAAAAAGAAACACTTGTTATTGTTTAATGTTAATTACCTTTAAGGTTTTGAAGCGTTTGTTATTTTTTTTTGAGTTTTGTGGCTACCATTATTCAGAAAAGCGTTGCCTTTGGTTAGGTAGTGGGTGGTTACATATCAAACTTTGAATTTCTGTTGAGTTCTCTTAACTCAATATCATCTTATTGAAGACAAAGGAAAGGTTTGTCTGATTATTAATAAAAATATATAAAATTGTAGAATGTTCTTGGATGCGTTCATTGAATAAACTAATCAGGAAAATTGGGGGTTTTATATTGAGTCAATGTAAAAAAAACATTTTAGCATTATTGAAGTTCATCAAGATAATAATTTGAAACAAAAACAAGACTCTCAATCTGATTCAACTAAACAACATTGCATTAACTTTATGTAAGCACCTTAAGTTTATTGAAATAGATAATGTTACTTAAATTCAAGGTAAAACAGTTATGTGGAACCTGTTGACATAAAACAGTTAATTAAGTTGAAGATATAATTTTTTTGAGTGTTCTCTCTAGATAATATATATATATATAATATACTGTACATAGTATATAATTTAGGTAATTCAGATATAATTTCGATGCCCTTTATATTTACTTTTAAAGATTTCTAAATGCATAGTTGAAAAATTCTATCTTTATTTTGTCACCCTCATGTTGTTCCAAACTTGTATAAATGTTGTCGGTTTGCTGACCATGGAGATATTTGTAAGAATGTTTGTAACCAAACATGGGGCACTATTGACCGCCCTAGTAGGAAAAACTACTATTAAAAACTACAATGACAGTCATCAGTGACCCAAAACAAAATATCTTCTTTTTCGTTCACCAGAACAAAGAGATTTATTGAACACCTTGAGAGTGAGGTAATTTTCAGTTCTGAGTGTACTGTCTCTTTAAGAATGGAATCACGATCTAGCGTGCTTGGACAGACTCATAAAGATTCCAGAACACACACGCATGGTTTGATCACTTCGAGCAAAATGATCCGTGCGAGATTATGCGTGGCAGAAACGAGCCAGGCGGGGAGATGTGTTTGTGGGTGCAGATGGAGACAGATAGGAGGGATTAAGATCAGAGGGCCCAGACAACAGCCGGGTTTCACCAGGTCACCCGTCTCATTTCTGACGTCACGGGCTTTTACAGACATTAATTACAGAATGTTTTATACATTCACAATCAAGGAGTTCTAAAAATAAACACTCTTCAGAAGACTCATTGCTCTGCCAATTGAGGTTTTCCTGCAGGTCATGAGTTTAATTGTGAGGAAAACACACATACTGATCAAATCTATACTCAAGGGCAGTGTGTGTCAAGATCTTCTGTGTGTTCTGACCAAACGATCCGTTTCAACAGAAAATAAATCAAAGCAGGAACAAAAATCTTGCTCGTCAAGCCATTTAACTGGCTCTTTAAGTCTCCTGGCATGACCAGTGTTTTATATGGTGCCTATTTTCCATCTTACTGGTTATTATATAGAACATATGAACTAAATCACTTCTTCTAAAATAAACCTCTCTAGGACCCAAGTTTATAAACCAACTTAAACTGTCACCCGTAGAAACAGCCGCTGATGTAACGAGTTAGTCCAAGCATGGAACAGAGAGACTGGATCTAAACGCAGCTTTTAAGTGATTTAATAAGTCTAAATAAAAGCAAAATCCAATAACTATAACATGACCAAGATCAGCCATGGCCACAACTCAAACATATTCAATAACCGACAAGGACTATGGCAAACAGGGGTATATATACACAAGACAATCAGAGTAACAAGGTACACCTGGAAACAATCAGCGCAGGAAAACACAAAAGACTACAGAGACCATAAAACCAAAGACTACAAAACAACTTCAAAATAAAAGACATGACTAAAACACACATAAAACCCTTACAACAAATATAACCCGGTTTGTGCTCATGACAGGGATTCTTTATTTTGCAATGTTTTTTTAGCGAGATTTGTGACAAACAACCCAAAAAATAATCATTTACGCGTCCTCGAGTTGTTCCAAATCTGTATAAATTTCTTTGTTAAAGAACACAGAGAAAGATATTGGGAAGAATGCTTGGAACCAGACAGTTCTTGGACCCCAATGGTAAAAAGTTCTTTATAAATGTCTTTGTTCTGTTGAACACAAAGGAAGATATTTGGAAGAATGTAGGAAAGAGTTCTGGGACACTTTTGACTACCGTTGTATTTTTTCCTACTATGGGAGTCAACGGGGGACAAAATCTGTCTGGTTATATTGCATTCATTTATATATATAGCAATTATTTGTAAACGACTGTTTGAAATTTATACAGATTTGGAACAAATCGATGGTAAGTAAATGATGACATAATTTTTTTGGGGTGAACTATCCCTTTAAGATTAACTACATCTCCAAAAGGGAAAATTTGATTCTGTATTTTAAGACAAGAAAAATATTACGTTTATCATATTTATGCATTTATCAGATGCTTCTATCAAAAACAACTAACAGCACATTGAATGTAAAAAACTTCTCACAAAAACTCAACTGGACTTCTACATTTTGTCACTCGATGAGTGATTGTGAGCTGGTCATATCACAAAGCCTCACGACATGAAAAGGCCTTTAATTATTACCTTCTGTGCTGAGATATTTCCATTTCACCTTCACTAATTCATATTCACACAGTGAGCTTACATTACCTCTCCAGACGCTCTCACATATTATCTATCACTATGCAGATGGAATAAAAAGTTGTTTCATAAGAGACTTATCAAATTATACTCTTCACTGAAATGTATATTAGCCTCGGACCCATATCTGTTTTACACATACAGCACCTTCTCTGAATTCATTAAATGGATCTAAATAAATGGACCGTTTGTCTCAATTTACAGAGTTTAATATCTCAATTATTTCTTCTAGACATCAACACGCTTAAATGGTCTCATTTGCATCTCAGATATTTCGCCTGAGAAAGAGTCAGAAATCTCACAAATGAAATCTCTTAAATGAGTTTCAGAAGATAGCGCAACAACGTCACAAAGTGATCTGCATTCAGACGTCAACATTATTCAAATCTCAATATGAACTCAAACATTTCTCGTCGAATTTACCCAAACCTAGATTGTTTCTATCTATATTTACACCTGCATATTCTTCATGAGGTTGAACAATTAAAGTCTCATCTATGACTAAATTGATGCATAAACTAAACACAATTAAAGTGGTACTTCACCCATCATCATTTACTCGCCTTCGATTTGTTCCAAATCTGTGTAAATGTCTTTGTTCTGATGAACACAGGGAAAGATATTTGGAAGAATGCTCATAACCAGACAAATCTTGCCCCCATTGACTCCCATAGTAGGAAAAATTACTTTTATCATTTTTTTGATCTGTTGAACACAAAAGAAGATATTTTGAAGAATGTAGGACAGCAAACAGTTCTGGGACACTTTTGACTACCGTTGTATTTTTTCCTGCTATGGGAGTCAATGGGGGGCAAAATCTGTCTGGTTATATTGCATTAATATATATATCAGTTATTTGTCAAATTAAGTCATACTGAGAATGATCTATTCCCAGCTATCAGTTCTTGAAAGTTAAAAAAAAATCCTTACGACAAAAGAATGTTAGTTTTGATTCCCAGAACGTTAGTTTTTGGTTTGTTTTTGGTTATCCTGGAAAGTTTTCCTTACGGAAATAGAACCTTCCTTAAAAACGAACATTCCCCCAAAATTCCTCAAACGTTTTAACAAAAAACGTTTTATTACAGTAAAAATAATCAAAAACAAACCTTAAAAAACCTTCTGGGAACCAAAAACGAAAACTTTGGTAACGTTCTGTGCGTACTGGGTTACGCCAAACCCCAAACCCTTCAATCGTCATCGATTCTTCGTTCCAGCCGACTGCTCACTTCAGAAATGACGCTTTCACCAGTTCCACACAAACAACGTTTAAAGTATGAAAAACCTTGGCGCTCAATCCATCGCTTTCTCGTCCAGAACAAATGTCCTCTCACGCAGTTTGCAGGTTTGGAGAAAGCGAGGAGGTTGGAGGGTTCCTCTGGGGAATGGGTGGGCTGCGTTGCGTTGGGTGGCCCGAGGGCCTGACAGACTTCTGAAGACATTAGCGCCCGTTGAATGAACTTGTGCTTCCTCAAAGAGAAAAGAGGGAGTCAAAAGGAGTTCAGATTTGATGGAGGAGACCCTCAGGGGACGAGGAAGTTCTACAGTTTCATAATGACTAACACAGATGTCTTTATCAAAGGTGGGGTTGCAGGGGTCTGTTTCGTTTGTGCTCATTTTTAAGGGGGCAAATGCATTGTGTTGAGGCTAAGGAAAAGTGACAAGGCAGAAAATTGAAGGTGATCAATAATTTAGAAGAAATATGAGGAGGGCAGTCTGGCTGGACGGCAAGCTGTTGACTATTAAAAACTGAAATGCAATCATAAAATAGGCGGCTCACATTAGTTACGTCGTTTTAACCTTTCTTTATTCTGAATAATGATGCTTACATATGTTAACCCTTCTGATAAATAACCAAGATGGTCTACCAGAATTCACGCTGAGAAAGATGAAGATGATAAATCATATCTCCCATCCTTCACTCTGGCAGAGCATTTTATAGCCAAATAAACGTGGGCACCTGCTTGTTGAATATCTTACTCCAAAATAATTGTCATAAGTAGCAAGTTCCCATCTGCCGCTGTAATAACTTCCTCCGGGATGGCTTTGCACTCCATATTACAACATTTCTGTGGGCATTTGCATTCAATGAGTCAGAAGAGCTTTAGTTACTTCGGGCTATTGATGTGGGACGAACAGGTGCGCTTTAGTTCTCCGGCTCATTGGAGAGGCGTCAGGTAGTTAGATGTCAGGTCAAATCCTTCCAAACTTCAGACGTTTCGAGTCTGTGGAAATCCATGAAGAGTATGGAGGTGTAAAATGAATGTAGATTGTAGAGGTAAATGGTGACCGAATCAATAGAGTACAATGTAGAAAACCTACAATAAATAACATTTAGAAGAAAAAGTTTCAGTAGTCAAGAAACTAATGCAAAAAATAAATCCATGGGTGCAGAAGCTTCCAGAGAAAGTTTGAGTTTTCCACGAACGTCTCCGGTGCAGCTCTGCTGAGTTGTTATTGCTTTTAGGTGTTTGCATTTCTCCATTATCATGGCAGCTGGAAAGTTAGCGGCCGGGTTGAAAGTCACTGAACTGTTCAATACTTTCCATTCTACTGCCAATGTCAGTCTGTGGATATTGAATTTGCTGCGTGTTTGCATTTGTAAAGCTGCCAGCGGTAGCCACGGCCGGAATGCAAACTGTACCGAGCAGCACTTTATAGATTAAGAGGACAGTATTTTTAACTCGGGGTCGATTGCCTTTTAATTGCAGTCGCTTGTAAACGGTTAATTGCTACGCGTTTAAAACATTTAAAGAAGTTCCTTTTGAAATATATGTTAATTAGGTATAATAACAATAACAGCCTTAAACATTCTGAACTCATGGTGCGATAAATAAATGTGGTTTCCTGAGGGTCCGTGTGTGCCAGTAAAAAACAGATTGTGTAGATAAATATAACTGCGTATAATAAATATAAATGGATACTGCGAGTCTTTCTCTGGATAAACTCAAATGGCGAATTATTCATTTCTCATTGATTTTAGTTGTGAAGCAAACTCGCCTTAAGTCAATTCTGTGTACTTTTGATTAATGTAAGTTTGTTTTTCATTTCAAAACAAAGTTTGATTACACTCTGAAAAAAACAACTAATAGGATTTACTTAAGTAAATTTGACTTTATTGTGCAAGAACACAATAAATGTAAGAAAAATGTACTTTAAAATCAGTTTGCAAAGTAAAATAATTAATAAAAAAACTGAAAAAATGAACACAAAAAAGGTTAATCATATTAGTTTTTTTAGTGCATATCCCCTACAATAACACATTCTGGAGACCTTTTTTTAGTATTGGAATTACTTTCCGTCCATAAGCTCGCATGCATTTTAAAAATCTACACCTGAGTAAAGTAAGTCTCGGGAAAAAATGCTAATGAGATAAAATAGAACACAGAAAAACTATATGTTTAAAACAGTATATTGATGTGTTCTCATTCTCGAAAACTGAACTCTTCTCAACTTTGAACTCAAAGCAAAACAAGTTTTCTAATGACCTCAAACAAGTTATGAATTCTCAAATGAAACCAACCTCCAAATCATTAAAACATAGCAGGTTTCCACCGAGGCTTTTACTACAATTTATCAGACATTCATTAAATTAATAAACCATCACTTTTATGTTGCCTACATCCGAACTACAAAGTGATTCATCTGAACTTTAGGGGATTTTTTGTCCTGACAGTTTATTTGTCATTTAAGGGATAGTTCAACTATTCAGACACGGGGTGAGACATGGACAGAGGACCCAAGTGCAGACAGCGGGTAAGGGGTTAACATAACTTTAATAAATAATAAAGACAAAACAAGAAACAAAAACCCACGATGGGGTAAAACAAAAGAACAGCAAGTTGAAAACAGGAAGGGTACAAAGGACTGACTACACAGGACAGGACAGGACAGGACAGGACAGGACAGGACAGGACAGGACAGGACAGGACAGGACAGGACAGGACAGGACAAGACAAGACAAGACAAGACAAGACAAGACAAGACAAGACCACATGAAACAAATGACAGATAACACAATGAACCAGCACAGGACAGAAAACAAAGGGGCATTAAATAAAGGACCAAATCAAGAGGGGACAGGTGCGGGGCATGCACTAATGACGAGCACTAACGAGGAAACAAGAAGGCAGGAACAATGACGAGACCTGGAGAGAGTATGGCAAGCCATAAGGGCCAAAATTACCTCTCTCCACATGAAACATGAGGTTCTGTCATGGCTCTGCCTCATCTTGTCATGGTTTTCTTGGTCTTGTGGCAGAACCATGACATCAACCAAAAATAAATCTCTCATTAATTATTTACTCATTTTATGATTATAAAGATCTGTATGCGAGTCTTTATTCAGTGGAAGACAAAAGAAGATATTTTGAGAAATGTCTCAGTGATTTTGTGTTCAACAATTGAGTCAATGGGGGCCATCGTTGTTTGGTTATCAACATTCTTCAAAATATCTTCTTTTGTGTTTTGCAGAAGAAAGAAAGCCATTCAGGTTTGAAATGACAAGAAGATGAATGAGTAAATGAGTAAACTTTATTGCCAAAAGTCAGCATCTCTACAGACAAAACCATCTGTTTCTCTCCCTTGAATCATCTGGATTTGTCATTTTCAACCAGGTGTGAATTGAGTTCTCTCATTAGACATTTGTAATGCAGTCTTGTAATCCAGGCTCATCAGGGTGACAACACCTGCAATGGAAAAAGAGACGGACCAAAAAAAAGCCAGAGAATGTGCTCTCAACTAATATTTACAGGGTAATTCATGTTCCCGACTCTCGCCAAAGTACATCTGGCAACGGATTAAAGACAAAGCACTGCGGTTCAGTAAGAAACACAGCAAACTCTCGGTTCATTGATCTCAAAGAACGCCATTACTTTAATGAGATGCCCTGTCCTTGGATTATAAAACGTGTAAACCGTAAAAGTTTTGCCACAACTCTTCATGAAATGATCTCAAACCTGGACACGGTGTAAAGCACACTTGTGCTGTTTGCAGATGAAGGCAGAAACGTCGCTCTTCGAAACGACGGGTACCTCGCTCATTTGTTGACACTGACAAATACGTGTTCATTATGAAACATTTCGGCTCTCAAAATTACCCACAGGTGTCCTGCGATTCACCAGCACAATGCGTTCCCGAAAACAGTCCTTAATGGACATTAGCATGGAATAACAATTTACCAAGAAAAAATAACGCACCTCGGCCCCGCATGGGCTTTGCTCATTTGGTAAACATAAAAACAGCCTTTTGTCTCTGAACACAGGGATTCAAACACTACTTAACAAGGTAATTACACAACCCACTTATAGCCGCGTTGTCCTCTTCAAATATCACTCACTACTTTCAGCAAATAACACAAAACACGTCACTTTTTGGCCTCTGCTTCAGAAATGTTGTGTTTAAGACTGTCGCTACATAGGATAAGCAATAAAGAGGATGTACAGTATGGATGTCTTCTACACGGCAAATATAAGTTGACACAAATTGGTCCGTTCATAGTGAGCACATCTGACAAGCTCTACAAAGAACCGCTACACAACCCGCGATGTTCGTCAGAATGATGTGTGCTCTATTCAGTCTTTCAAAGCTTCCAAAATCAGATGAAATGTTGAATGACATTTTACAGGCTTTCACTCGTTCATTACACAAAAATGTTGGCTTGTACAGCTATGGTCACTATCAAAAGAATTTCACAAGGATTCTTAAAAAAAATGTTGTTATTTTTTTAAATTTAACTTAAAATGATCAGTTACCAAAGCTTTAGAATTCCACGCACTTGTCATTTTTTAATGATATTATTAAGATCCAATCTCATGGCAAAAACGAGGTGGCTGATTTTGGCTAATTGTACGAATTCGTACGATCTCATTCAGACATTTCAGTGCGATTTGCTTTTGTACCAGCACTTTCTGTCAATAGATCCTCCAAACAATTACACATTGGACTTTTAAATGATTAGGAGTAAATGTAGTCTATTAATGTGCAGCTCCATAAAGTTTCATTAGTAACACTGTGATGTAAAATCTGTTAATTGATTTACTGTATAAATTCATCATATTACCAGATCTATGTGCTAGACACTACATGTTTTCCACACGTTTGTACCTTGTAGAACTCAACATCCACAGCAGACTTGTGCTCACTGGTTTTCCTAACTCCTGTCATTTCTTTGCTTAATCTTACTAAAGACAAAATCCCAATGAAGGAACTGTTTTTATTCATGAACGACGTTGTGCAAACAAGAGTTTATTCTATCTATCGCTGTGGCTTGACATTAAGACTGCTGGACTGCACTTTCTGGAAGTCTCGGCACAGCCCCGCAACCACTGGGCCAAAGCTATCAGACTAGCGCTCTAATTCCCGGGATTCGGCCAATAGTCCGTCAAGCTCTGTCAACCTCAAATTTGCCTGGCAAAGACATTCGAACAAATGTTTGGAGATAAAGCTGATCCTCTGTAGCATGCCACCAATGCTAGCTACAGCAACCGAGGGTCTCGGCCGGCAGACTGCACCGTCACTTATAAAATATTATGCAAAAGTTGATACTCAAACAAACATGTTCTTAGATGCCAAATTGTTTGCATGGGTAAAGTTTCCGACAACACTTCGACTGATTGTTTGTTTTGCGTTTGACATTTTTGGCGAGATGTTTCGCTAGCGCCGGGCAGGTGTCCCATTGTGGCGGAGGGATTATTGCAATCGTGAAGGTAATCCTCTCATTTGGACTGAGGGGAACCCAGCTGGAGGAGTGTCAGGGTGCATTGGAAAACTTCTGAAAATCAGCGAGTTTATGCCTTCTTCACGCACTATCAGAGCATTCTCACTTGTCATCAGATGAGAGGCTGTTTGCATTTCAAAAAGTTTTCTGTTGTCGCATAAATTCTCATTACACAGTACACTCCAATACATGTGAACGTCACTGAGAATGATCAATTCTGGTAATTACACAGCTCACAAAATTATAGCAGTTATTTTGCTTTTCTTGACTATACAGTCTACAGCGGCTAATTTACTTTCGTTTTTCATTTTGTTTATTTATGGATTTGTACTGCTAACACATTTAATAGGGCAATGCTATCCTGATTCACGTGGCGCTTAGTAGCGCTGTTCCAAATGATGTATGAAAATGTAACAAAATAAATTATGCCAAACTTTGTAATATATATTCCCCGGTTTCACGGACAAGGCTTAAGATTTAAGTCCCAGATTAAACTTAATGTTTGACCTGTTTTAACTGAAAATAACTTGCCATGACATATATTAAAATATGTTCCATTGTTTTGTCTCAAGATGCAAACTAGTAATGTTTTTTTCTAAGGCTTTTTATTAAAGTGCCTCAAATATCCTAATTTAACTAAGGTCTTGTCCTGGCTTAAACTAAGCCTTGTCTGTGAAACCGGGCCTTAATGTTTAAAATTGTTTTAGGCCAAGTAATGGACTCATATTTTGGCTAAATAAGGTGAGCAGACGAAGCCCACGGGAAAACGGCAAGCATAAGCTCCTGTCGCCAAGTCAAATTCCCTGTGTAAACATAATTGGTAATAAAGCTCCGTCTGATTCTGATTCTGATAAGTGCCGATTTCAAAGAAGAACATTTTAGAACTTTTATTTTGGAGTTTTTGCAAAGACAAGCATGACTATAGACAGTTTTAGCACCAACAACATTTCCAGACGTTATGTGGCCCAAACTTAACTTCCGACAGACCGCAAAGAATAACTGTTGAGTAGTTTTATTTTAATGTAATACAAGTAATATACAATAAAATGTTAATATAAATTGATATACATTTAAATTAAACACAAAATAAATTGTTATCTTATACCCAAACAAAAACTGGAAGTAAATTTCGAAACAGTCTATTACTGTCAGTGAATGGGGTTAGTGAATTCAACTCAATTCAATTTATTTAGTGCTTTTACATTTTGGCATTGTTGCAAAGCAGCTACATAGAAAATATATATCAGTACAGCCAGTAGAGACAGTTTAAAAACTACAGTATATGAAAATAAATCATAAGAAATGATGTAGTACGTGTTTTCTACACAAAAAACTACTCTTGGCTTGCGATCAAAAGAAACTCTTGTAGCCTTGCTATTAAACTATATCTCGTAACTTAAATAAAAACTCACATTTTGATGCGTGTTCTAACATTAAGTCCTGCATAAGACGAATTATTGATGCATAATTCGGGCCAGGTGTGCTACTAACATGAAAATGATGTTTAAACACGCAGCTTATTGAGAAAATGTGCTACTTTTCTAAGCAATCAGACGTATAATTTTGGCCAAAAATACAGATAAATAAATCCTGATCCTGAAAACATGATAGACTAAAATATCATAGAGACGTAGAAACACCAACACAGCAGGAAGCACCGGGCAAGCAGCCGGAACACCATCAAAAATGCACTAAAAACCACTTTTCCCTTTTAATGTTCTGCTTCATCTACATTACAAAAGCAGCTCAATGGTTTTACATTTATTTCAACCTAATTAAAGTGTTTTCATCTACATGACACGTTTAGTCTAAATGTTGCTGAACTACGAGCCGCGACTGTGTGGTTTTTAATCCGAATAGCGCTGAGATAATTTGACGCGATAAATATTTGAACGCATGCAAATGGCTCCGAGCGTCAAAATCTTGCAATTTGGATTACTACGTGACCCCTGGCTGTTCCATAAAGCTCTTCACTGCATATTGGATGTTATTCCTCACACTTGCTAAAGGCTATTAGGTTATATCGGCTCTTATCTATCCAATACAATTACGGTGGTAATAAGAAGGAATAATCTCAGAAAGGTTACGCAGTCTGGATGCTAATTAATTTTCTTGCAGCTCTCTCGAGATGCTATTATTGTCATAAAAAACACACACGCTAAAAATAGAAAAATTTCAAGCTGTATAGTTTCATATGAAGCTCGTTTCCGGACTCTTGTGCTCTTTTTATTTGAGTTATGTACCTCATTTAGATAGGAGCACTGAGGTATATGCTGAGGTCTTGACCCGTGGCAGCGAGGGGAGCTTTTATCTTGTGCCGAAACGCCGTGGACCTGCTGGGCGGACCGGCCTCCTGAATGAGAATTGATTATCAGATCGAGCTTAGCAAGAAATCTATTCTTGATATCAGCTGACAGTTCAATGTGTCTGCAACAGGACGTCTGAAAGGAAAAGAAGAGGTGAAGGGAAAATATATATATATATATATATATATAGAGAGAGAGAGAGAGAGAGAGAGAGAGAGAGAGAGAAAGTTTATTAAATAAATCCCATGATAGACATACCATTTCTGTGCCACTGGAAACACTGCGTAAAACTAAAAAACAATATATATAATTATTTTGAACGAACATACAGTTTTTAAGCTTGTAAAACACTTAACAGCAGGTTTCTGGGAACAGGACACTCCATCACATGTACGGGTAATCTGTTCAAGCAGGTGTGTTTTAACTCCTGGCAGTCTACCAGAAAACCAGACGGCTAATCTCACAGAGTGTCCCATCCATTACCGCACTGAGGACATTTTACATTGGGAATTAACTGAACCAGCGGAGGTCAGCGCGAGTCACGCTACTAAATGTTTCATGAGTTTCATAGATTGAAGTTCTTCATCAGCATCACTATACAGATCCTAGCAGCCTGCATGCATTACGTATGCCGCGCGTCCCGTGACCGGCAGAAATATCTAGAGTAATTTTGATTGAGGTCTTCATATACAGTATTATCCGATATAGGCATATCTGAAGTTATCGGGAGGTTATTAGATCCACGTGCAAACTGTCGGTAGCGATTGAGGTCAAGGAAAACAGCTCAGCATGTGGCACATTTGAAAGGAAATGATGAAGGTGATTGAAGTACTTCATCCAAACGTGAATACACATAAATCAAGAAGAGGATCTTTAAGATCTTACTTATCAGACAGACATCAATTTGTCCATTTAAATGGGGAATCATCAAATCTAACGCAAGTAAATTATGGATTACCTCAGGGATCGGTTCTAGGACCCTTGCTATTCTCCATATACATGCTGCCCCTTGGAAACATTATTAGAAAACATGGAATTAGCTTCCACTGTTATGCAGATGATACTCAGCTATATATCTCATCAAGACCAGATGATTCCTTCCAACTATCCAAATTGGCAGAGTGCATCAAAGATATAAAACATTGGATGACTTGTAATTTCCTTCTTTTAAATTCTACTAAAACAGAACTATTACTTATCGGACCAAAGACACGTGAGCAGAATATTTCGGATTATAACCTGCAAATTGAAGGCTGCACTGTTACTCCACCAAAAACAGTTAAAGACCTCGGCGTTATATTAGACAGCAACCTGTCATTTAAAAATCACATCTCAAATGTCACAAAAACAGCCTTCTTTCACCTTAGAAATGTTGCCAAATTAGGAAATATTTTATGTGTTGCTGACGCAGAGAAGCTTATTCATGCATTTGTGTCCTCAAGACTTGACTACTGTAATGCACTGCTTAGTGGTTGTTCTGCATCATCTATAAACAAACTACAGTTAGTTCAGAATGCAGCTGCCAGAGTTCTAACCAGGTCCAGAAAATACGATCACATAACCCCAATGTTATCAACCCTTCACTGGTTACCCATTAAGTATCATATTGACTTTAAAGTTCTTTTAATCACTTATAAAGCCTTAAACGGGTTAGTCCCTACCTACATAACAGAGCTTCTACCACACTACAACCCATCACGCTCTCTAAGATCTCAAAACTCCAGACTTTTGATAACACCTAGAATAACTAAATCCACCAAAGGGGGCGGAGCTTTCTCATACGTAGCACCTAAACTCTGGAATAGCCTTCCTGATACTATTCAAGGGCCAGACCAGAGGTGGACAGTAACGAAGTAAATTTGCCTGAGTACTGTACTTAAGTACACTTTTTGAGTATCTGTACTTTACTTGAGTATTATTTTTTCTGAGTACTTGTACTTTAACTTGACTACATTTGAAAGACAAATATCATACTTTTTACTCCACTACATTTATAAAAAGGTCCAAAAGTAGAAAATGGTTTCTATGCAGCGGGGTTTCCTGTGTGCACAATTTATCTGGCTTGCGATCTGCCAGGTAGAGGTGGGCGGATCGATCTAAATATCGATAGTATCGATGCCAACACTGGTATTGGTATCAGATCGATACAGTTGTAACTGAATCGATATTTTAATTTAAATATCTCACTTCTACGTTCATTATACTTTGCTCGTGTCTTCTACCTCTACAATCCTGAGCAAACGCTGCTTTCACATCCTGGCCCACTTTGCTACTCCTCTCCCTCCTGCTGCGATTCGTTGTTGTGTCGTCACGTGACTCACTGACACAACGCGCCGAGGAGCAGCGAACTGAGTGAGCGAAGCTGATAGCACATTGAATGAGAGATCAGGATGGCCGAGAGGAAGAGAAGCGTTGTGACTTCAATACATTAATACAAAATATTGTCTAAAGAATTGATCATTCATTCACCTGAGAAACAATGACATACTGCTCTCCCCTACACAAAAGTATATTTTTTTAAGTAAAAAGTATCGTATTGGTATTGGTATCGGCAATACTGACCCTATATGTATTTGGTATCGGATCGATACCAAATTTTGCAGTATCGCCCACCACTACTGCCAGGACCTTTTACTGTTGCCAAGTATTTCAGTTTTTCTAAGCTCGCGGTTTTCCGGCAAGCTTTGAATGGCCATTTGGCAAATTTTTTTAACGCAAATCTGGCAACTCTGGGATCTTCCCCGCTAAACTAATGTAAACGTAGTCGCTGCTACATCGTTGATAGCGCTCTGAAAAGGCAAATAGAACATTAAAAGAGGAAAAAGGCACATGTTAAAGTGTGGTGTAATCATCTGTGGGTTACGATCAGTCAAAGATCGTAGAAACATTGTCATGAAAATGATCGGCATAACGGCTAAACGGTAAATAAGCATCACATACACCTTGAGCTACACGTGCGTGTTAACTTCTGATCTGCTGCTGTATCATTTAAAGCGATTTGGAAAATGAATGATGTTTTTACTGAAGTAACTATAGTTGAAGTATTCCTGTTGAAATAAAAACAATAGAACCCTGCCCAAAATACAACATAAAATGTAATGGATTTAATGGTTATAATGGGAATTGTACTATGGATACTTGTTGTCTACTTGTATGTGATGGATTCTATTGGTGGGATGGTAAATCCTATTGGAATAAAACCCAAAACACACTACAAAGAGGAATTTAATTTAAAAATCTCATTCTAATTAAAAAATTCATTGTTTTTTTTCAGCAGGGATGGTATTTGCATTAAAACCACAGTATCCACAAATTTACCATTTTCTAAATATAGGAACCATACTTCAATTAATAATCTTTAGTAAAACCACAGCAACTAAACATACCATAGTTTCATTATATTCATTATTATACTAGCTATAGTTTATGTTTGTAGTTAAATTATGGTAATAAGTCCAACAAACACATGGCTTCTACACTTTACTATTTACAAGAACCTTACTACTTACTGGTAAATTGCTGCTAAAACTGGTAAAGGGAATATACAAAATAAAAGAACACTGCTCATAAATACATATAGGCCTAGGGGGCTAATGAGGATAATTAGGCTAAATGATCATACAGGATTATATCTAAACTAAACATATGTGTGCTAAACATGTGAAGCTCTTAAAGGAGTTGCTCACTGCAAAATTTGCCCCCATTGACTTTCCATAGTAGGAATAAAAACTACTATGGGAAGTCAATGGGGGCAAATTTTGAAGTGAACTACTCCTTTAATACCACTGATTCTGTGAGCTACTCAGTGTATTCAGTAGGGTGCTTCAGAGGCATAAGGTATACGACAATAAAACAATGCACAACTGACATAAAGGAAATTTACTTTTAATACTTGAGTACTTTTAAAAGCACGTACTTCTGTACTTTTACTCAAGTAAGAATCTGTCTTTACAACTTTTACTTGTAGTGGAGTAATATTTGACCAGTAGTATCTGTACTTTCACTCAAGTAAGAATCTGTCTTTACAACTTTTACTTGTAGTGGAGTAATATTTGACCAGTAGTATCTGTACTTTCACTCAAGTAAGGAAGTTGTGTACTTCGTCCACCTCTGGGCCAGACACACTCTCCCAATTTAAATCTAGATTAAAGACACATCTTTTCAGCCAAGCATTCACTTAATGCAGAATATGCTAAATAAACCACCGGGAGACTGCATTTATTAGATATTATTTACTAGAGTAATCTTGCTTGGTCTATAAACACCATGAACTGTGCTGTGTTTGACCTTTTTTTGTGTTTTCTCCTGTAAAGCTGCTTTGGAACAATGCACATTGTGAAAAGCGCTATATAAATAAAATTGAATTGAATTGAATTGAATACAGACTAAAAGTTGAAAGAATGAACAAGAAGACAGCAAGCCAATCATTATCTCCATTAGCTCAAGCAGGGTGCTGGTTAGTCAAGTGACAGCAATGTCTTATGGGTAGAGCCAAATCCAACAGCATATTTGGCTGCCATTTTGTTATCGCCTCTGGGCAGCTGTAGTTAAATCAAAGATTGTATCTACATGAAAACCAAATGTCTAAAACAGTTCGCCAAGCATATGTTTTTAATCACAGAGGAAATCAGCCAACAATGTTATAAATATGTTGGCTTAAATAGCTTACGACAGCTTTATGGTTACAGTTACATAGCTAATACACATTAACAAAATAAAAGATTTTCATAGAAAATCATAGAATTATTATAGGTGGTCACACATAATAAACTATTTTTGAAATTGTAGTATACTATAAGATATTAGAGTCATTTGTTGCTGATTCTGTAATATTAACAAAAATAAATTGATAAACTGTAGTAAATACTGCAGTATACTTTAATATTTATGACAGTAAAGTTCGAAATCTAAATCAGTGTCAAGAAAATGTACAGCATTTTATTATAGTAAATACTGTAGTTTACTCTATTTTATGTTTTGGTTAAACTAAAACACTTATGTTAAGACAAATGAAGAAGACAAATTTGGGGTGGTGGGGTATGATATTCCTGTATCTCAAAGTAATCATTGTGACAAAGTTCGATTCCCAGTGATCTCAGAGATTATGTATTTTTGTATGAAAAACCCAGCAGCAAGTTAGCGACTTCCGGTTCCATCGCTCCAAAGTCTACGGGTTTTTTGAATGAGTTTTCGGTAAATCGCTCCAAATAAGGTCTGTGGTTAACAAAACCTCTAAATATTTTCACGTTTTATTCTATGACATAAAAAACACCAATTATATCCCTCTTGTGGTTTTTTAAAGCCTTATTGTGTCTTAAAAACGGAGGTTGCTAACAAGTTGCTAAAAGCGACTACTTCCTTTGGCGGGGACGTTAGACGTCATCGCGCATATAAAGCTCACAAATAATGCAACATGGGCACAAATTTCTTAAAACGTAGATGCGGCTTCATTCACGGAGTAATTACTTACCGGGGAACACATTTTTAATCAAGTTTGAAAGAGTTTTCGGAGGATTGGTGGTGTTGACGTTGATATCGAGCGACCTTAAGTGCAGTATGTTTATAAAATCGTGTTAGCTTTTTACTTCTGCCGATTGTATTTCAGATTCAAAAATAAAAAATGTTGTAAAGATTATCTTGATAGACAAAACGTGTAAACATTATAAACCTTTGTTAATCACGGAGCTTATTTTTTGCGATCTTCCAAAAGTCTATGGGAAAAATGTATATGGTTTTCGGTTGAGGGAACAAGCGCGGCGCTTACTTCCGGGTTAGCCTACAAAAATACATCATCTCTGAGCCTCTCAATATAATTGTGCCACCACATTAATTTCTTTCTTTAGGAAACAATTTTTTTTATTTAAAAATATATTTTTGAAGTGGATGACTTAGACTAAATAAGGCCTTGTTCACACTTGACTTCTTTTTTGAAGCTGGTAGTGTCTGTTTTATATTCTAATCCCATGGAGTAAACCATGTTTTCAAAAAAGTCCTGAGCGCTTTTTTAAACGCCAGCGCCAGCATCAGGGTCTTTTTCTGCTGCTCATAGCGTCTTTTGAGGTTGAAAAAAGGTCAAGCACCTTTTTCACAGCTAACCATTGACAGAGACCTGTTGTTTACATAACAACATGCGTGGAACGTGACTGGTCAAGAAGGCTCAAGTTCGAAAAAATTAAATGGCTGCCAAACGCCCGTTGGAGAATAGTTTTGTATAAATGTTTAAGCTTAATTTTCATTTTCAATAACGTTTGATTGCATTTCTAGTGAGAAATTACTATTGCAGATTTTAAATATGTGATTGGTTATAGCAAAGACGCTCTCTGTTTATAATTCTAATAGAATTCTGTTACGCTGCCTATGAAGCCTGTCTCTCTGAGCTGCCCTCGTGCACAAATGCTGCTTCTGAACATTGCCGGCTGCTATTTGTAACCACAATGCTGCAAGCTTATTTTTTTACTACAAAAAGCGCTGGTGTCAACTTTTTCTTGTTAAAAAAGAAGTCAAGTGTGAACACGGCCTTATGAAGCAAAAGCTCTCAGTAATACAAAATACTGTTTAAAAAGCTTTCCAGGGTGAGACCTCAAGAAGTTTTTTATAAGATTTATTTTGGGCGTTTTTGCCTTTATATGTACAGTTTTAGTGAGAGAGAGGACAGGAAGCGAAGTGGGAGGGAGAGAAGGGAAAGGACCTCGAGACAGGAAGCGAACCTGGGTCGCCCCATGCGCAACCGCGTCATGTGTCAGAGCACTGCCCAAGAGGCTATCAGCTCCGACGAGACCTCCAAGAGAATGTTTTTGCAAATTCTAGTCAAAGGGTGCCGACTTTGAAGATTCTAGATCTATTTTACTTGATTTTAGTCACAACCTCATTCCCACAATTACAACTGTTTTCCATGGTTTTATGAGTTTACTATTTACATTTATTCATTTGGTAGACGCTTTTATCCAAAGCGACTTACAAGTAGGAGAGCATATAAACATTTTGTCATGTACAACAACACAACACAGTACCCTTAGTTTACAACGTTTATTCTCAAAGGTTGAAAAAATGGAAATAAAGAATGAGTATGTGCTTCCAGACTTGACTGACACTGTATGTGTACGAATTATGTCATTTCCTGTAGTACATCAAATAAGTTGAAGATTTCAGAAACGGAGTGACTGGATTTCAATTGACCAATGTCCAATTTAACAAATCGGTAAGTTCCCATCATCTTACTGATACCACCTACATTTGAACCAAAATACAGTACGTCTGTTAGTCTCAAAAGTAATAACGAATAAAATTGCAGTATGTGCCGTATAATATCCCCTCACACTTCATATCTCCTAAATATCTCAGCTTGAGTCATCATTATTCTTTAAAGCTAACGTTGAAACGTGTTTCAATCCTGCTCACATCAGCACGTGAAGCCGAGCGTCAGCATTCACGCGGCTCTGACAACTTCCAGCAGATCCGCTCTTTCACCTGTCAGCAGTAATGGAGTCAGTCTGAGCGTCTGTTATGCCCGCAGGTGTGACATTGTGCAGGCCAGTTAGCGTCGTGTCAGAGAGCGAGCCCATTAAACACGCTCGTGGGCGGGGTTGCATTCGGGGTGGATATTTGAGTCCGGTTAGCATATTTCATCTGCATTAAATAAATGCCGTTTTGCAGTGTGTTTTGGGCATTATTCCAGTAAGATTTAACATCCCACCAATAGAATAGGGCACCCTGCTGAAAAAAAACAATAGAAACCATTAAAGATGTTACAATGGTTTTAAAGGGATTTGTACTGGCTTTAATGGAAACTGTAATGGTTCTACTGGTATGTGATGGATTCTATTGGTGGGATGTTAAATCTTACTGGAATAATGCCCAAAACACACTACAAAAAATAATTTTGTAATGGTTTTACTGTAAAAAGCTAATGGTTTATAATGGTATTTGAACAGAAACCATTAGAATTTCTGTAATGGTTTCTGTTGGGTTTCTATAGTTTTTTTCAGCAGGGTAATTCTACTGGAATAATGCCAAAAACACACGAAAAGGAGTTAGGGGTGGGGCTTCAGAATTGCTTTTTTCTAGTAATCGTTCATTTTTGTATGATTCACAACGTACGAATTCATATGAATTAGCCACCTTGTAAAACCGTTAAGAAATCCTGTGAGACCCGGTTGTGTTTTCTAATGTTTCTATTGTATATTTTTTGCGGTTTTTGCCTTTAATTGTACAGCTGTTTGTTAGAGAGGACAGAAAGCTAAGTGGGTGGGTTTGGGAAAGGACCACGAGATGGGAATCGAACCCGCGTCGCCCGATGCGCAACCGCACCACATGTCGGAACACTGCCCACTATCGGCTCTGACTCTATTGTATTTTTTACTGTAATACAACAGTATTCTTTAAAGAATCTTTGACTAGCAAGATTCAAGATTCGAAAATTCAAGATTTTATTTGTCACGTACACTTTGTAAACATGTACACCTTGCAGTGAAATGTTAATCTGGTGCAACCTAGAGGAGAATATAGAAAATATTTGTAGAAAATACATACAAAAGAAAACAACAATACCAATGTATTTACATACAAAGAAATGTAAAGAATGTTGTCTTATGATGAATACAGATTAAAATAAGAGATGTAGGGTAAACTCCACGCTTTAATCTTACAGCTCCAGGCATATGAAAGTATAGACCATCACTGTGCAGCGGTATGGCCACTGTGGTACGTTTCTGAGGTAAAAGTAAAATAGCTTTACAAATCCAGAACCTTATCACCCTGATGCAGAAGCTTTAATTAACATCAATTAAGATAAAAAACAACAAAACTAAAAAGCCAATCTGTGACCTTATTTGTAATTCCACACAAAAGAGATGTGCCGTTAAAGCCCATTCGCTTCATCTGTGCTCTTGATAACTATGGGAATCAAGTAATGTCAGATATTCCCTGGTGTGGAGGCATTTAATGGTTGCTATGGAAACTGGTATGACGAAGTAAGGAAGTAACCTAAATGCTAGCGGTGTGCTTTTTTGGGATTCATGGGAAATCTGTACGGTGTACCGTATGCACACTCAGACTTTAATGAGATCAAATACAAATCTCTTCAGATTGATTGGATGTTGATATCTGTGGTTAATTGTTACGTCACCATCTCTCTCTCTCTCTCTCTCTCTCTCTCTGTTTCTCATGCAATCACCCACGCGATATCCCCCCTCCCTCTCTCTGATACGCTTGGCAGGGACGCTGTCCGTCTAGAATCCTTGTCTTTGCTGTGTGGTGAGAAACCTCGGAAAGGAACATCGGTGTGTTTTGTTGGTCAATTAAAAGTTGCTGGAAACTTTGTCCGAAGCTTCTCTCTCGTTCGGCTTGTGCTTGTTACTTGCCGACTTAACAGTAGCTAAAGAAAGTGCTTGACTCGCTGCACTAATAGGGGCACCTCAGCCGTGCGGACAGCCAATGCTTCCATTAATATAGATTTTAGTTTAGACTCCAACATTCTGCAGTCAACATGCGATTTAGAATTTAGCATATTTTTCAGGAAGACGCTTGATATCTTTAGGAAAACGAGTGCCTGCCGTGCATATGTGTTACCACATGCTGGCTATGAATTGATGCCGGCGCTGCTATTCTTCTTTATAGACCATCCTGCACTATTTTTATATGAGAGCATTCGCTTTGGGCTGGAGACTTTTAAGCCATATGTCAGAATAATCATTTGTGACGCTGTATAAAAATAAGAGCTGGATGTGTTCAGATGAATCACACTTATGATGCCGGCCGTATGATTGACAGTTTCCTATGAAGATAAAAAATAAAAGCAAAAATACCCTTCAGACGCAGACATTGAAAAGAGTGAGTACTATAGAATTACACATACGTTACTCGTGAGTTACCTTACCAAATCTTCAGAATGTAGGACAGAGCGACCAAAGCAGTCATGTGTAATTAAGAATTCAATTCAATTCAATTCAATTTTATTTATATAGCGCGTTTCACAATGTGCATTGTTCCAAAGCAGCTTTACAGGAGCAAATAAGAAAAACACAGAAAGGTAAAACACAACACAGTGCATGGTGTTTATAGACCAAGCAAGATCATTATAATAAATAATATCTAATAAATAACTGAATAAATAAATAAATAAATGCAGTCTCCCGGTGAGCAAGCCAACACTGCACTGCTCTGCTTGAAGAATGATTCATGTACTTCAAAAACACATTCACGACAGAACTCTACCACAAGACACCAAAAGGGTAAACAATTTCCCTATCTCTCCTAAAATAATGCATAAAGCAACAAAAAACAGCAATGGGAAGCTGAGATTTGGACCAATGAGATTTCAGCGTGGGAGGGGCTACACATCACAACCTGTCTGATCTCAAGATAATCACGAAGTTTTTTACGAGGTGGCTAATCATTTGAATGATGTGAATAACAAAAAATGATGAAGCCCCTCCCCTAAACCCAAAAACCTATCAATGAGATTCATGTCTGAATTAGCCACCTGGTAAAATACATACAAACTAAACTACCATGAGATTATGTTGGCACAACGAGTCCTGGCATACAACGCTTGTTTCCATCATGCCTGGTTTTCAGTTAAGACAGGTCAAACATTAAGTTTAATCTGGGACTTGTTTTCCATCATTACTGGCCATCAGGCCAATAAAATTCCAATAAAGGGACCTTACATCCCCTTGTTAGTCTGTGGGCTTCTTTCATGTCATGCAAAAATGTGAAGTACAGCAAAACACACACACATAGCACAGCAACTGCAATGAGGCCTCGTCGGACGCTTTGCTAATCTCCTGAACATGATTTTCCATACTGGTTTACCCAACACGTTTTGGATTAAAGCCGTTCCATTACTGAGTGAAGCACAAATAACCACACTTGAGCCATGTTTCCTCAATAGCCCTATAAGAGTATTTACTTCTTGGTAGGGGATCATATGTGGCGAGGAATGAAGAAGACCCGCTAAAATGGGAATTTGTGGGATTATGGCGTCTGTGGGTGGAAAGAGAATATTGCCGGAATCACAGAGTTTTAGTTGAAACAGGCTTAGCAACGGCTGTAAAGAGAGTGTCAGTCAAAGAACTATGGAAGGCGGCCAAATGAGACGTTAATTGGAGGTCGAATGGTCAGCCGTGGTCGCTGAATAGCAGTTAAGGGGGACGCATTCAGATATCTCATATTAAAATAGATTTAGCATAGATTGTACCTCACTGAAGAAAACTTTAGGTAAGTTTGGGGGGCTCATATATTTATACATACCTATGTATAAAAAATGTTGAGTTATTTTCGACCCAGTGTTGGACAAACCCAACTTTTGAGTTATGAATTAAACTATCCTTGGTTGTTTCAACCCAAAATGCTAGGTTGTTTTGATCCATTGTTCAGTGAAATATACACCATTTATATGTATTACTTATGAATTATTTAATTTGTTTTATTAAATTTATTATAATGGTTGGGTTTGGTTTTGATGATTCATGATCCAGTCTATGTTTGCCCTATGTATCATGGACTTTTATGGTACTTCCTGTCCTGTGCCATGTTTTGTAGTCCTTTGTAGTTTTTCGTGTTAACTGGTGTTTCCCAGGTGTTTCTTGTCACCTAGTTAAGCTTGTTCTTCCCTGTGTATATATAGCCCTTGTGTTTCAGTTGTGTTTCGTCAGTCGTTGATGTTTCATGTTCTTTGTTATCCTTGTGACCTGGGGCCCATTTCAGAAAGGAGGTTTAGTGAAAACTCTGAGTAGATCAACCCTGAAATGAGGGGAAACTCTGGGTTTAACGTTTCAGAATGTGAGGTATGTCAAACCCGAGAACGCGCGGTTAACTCAAGTCTGTTTCTAAAAGAGAGGTCACTTATACTCCGAGTCAGTAACCATAGTAACTTACTCTGTGAACCTAACCTGGGGTGCGTTTCCCGAACAACGACATAACTCGCTGGTTAACCACCACAGTACGATGCATCATTGGGGAAATTAACAATGTAGTTACGACTGTTTCCCTAACCGTAGTAACTCTGTCGGAGATCAATCGTTTTAACCAAGTTGGTTACGCAATTTAATTGATGACACCACACAGGTGGTGGAGTAATGACGTCTACTAATAAATACGTTCAGATCGAATTAATGTCAAATTCTTGCTGTAAATAACAGGCATTGCATTTAATGGTGACTTTTGTTATCCTTTTTTGTTATCTGTTGTTTTATTTCACGATATTTCGTTTCCTCCTACGTCACTCCGCCCAGAGATTCCCCAGGGTCCTAGTGCACGTACGTTCTTGCGCATGCGCACTTTTCAAAAACAGCGCTTAAACTAAAAGATGTAAAATTAAATTGGTTGGTATTTCGAATTATGGATATAGAATGCACTGCATGTTGCTTGCTTAGTTTGCTCAAAGGCATGATGCTTGTAAGTCTACATGTCATAATAAAAAGGAACTATGCTTCAACCACAGCTCTAGACCTGTAGTTCCAACCACGCAACTTTGAGATGCTGCTTGCGATTGATCGTTGGAACGATGGTTTCGGGAAACACTTAAATCGTTGAACTATGCTGGAACGACGGAACTTGCGACCATAGTTGGCTAACGATGCTTTTGGGAAACGCACCCCTGGTCGGCAGCAGGTTTTCTTTGGTAAACCCAGAGTTTCTTTCCATCTCCTCCCCCTTTTTAAAGAGCAAGTGGTGTACCTCATTCATTGATTCATTCATTAATACAATCATTCATGGCATGCATTTTGATCACACAGAGACCATCTCAGTGACTAAATTGTCATATGTGCTTTTATAGAGGATCCTGCGTGTGAAGAGGCTGCATTCATTCATATGGATGTTTTTTGATCTCAGGAGAGAAATTTAGGGCCCGAGTGGAACATTTTTATTAAAACGGTACCATTTTTCTTTACATTGAAAAGATATCTCATCCATCCTTACATCAGCCATCGTGGCCGTGTATTACATCAGAGCACAAATGGTTTCTATGGAGGATAAGAAATGACTTAATAAAGTGTGTAAATAACGTGCATGAATAAATAAATTAATAAATACAGGCAAATGCAGAAATGAAGTGATAAAAATACATGTAGCCATTCCTACCCAAAACTGCTCCGAGCAGGGTTCGAACCGATGATCACTCTGACTTTGACACGAGAGTCTGAAACACTAACAAGTGTCATATTCAACATGACGTATTACACGCCTCACCAGAGTACTCATCCCGAGTTAGAACATACGATTTCTGATTATTTCTAATTTATTTCTGTTGTTTCATTCATATATTCACTCATTTATTGATTAATTTGTTTATTTATTGGTACATTTATCTTCTTTTTCAATTTAAACTTAAGTCATTTACACATTAAAGCACATTAGTAAATCCACTGTATGCAGAGGAGAAAGTGTGCCTCGCTCTCAAGCGCTTTCTGACGCCATGTTGCTTTTTTGGTGCCGTTGCCATGGTGAATCGTACTATCCATTGATCATGACTTGTCGTAGTTGTGGTGCAAGCGCTTAACTCAAGGTAAGTCTACCCAGAGTTGATATAATTAACTCAAATCAGCTGTTCTGAAACCAAAAACTCAAAGTTTCGCATCTCGGTGAGAGTTCACATTTTAACTCGGTGTTGGTTGAACCTCCTTATTGTAACGGGCCCCAGGATTGTTTCTTTTGTATTTCTTTTTGTCTTGTTTAATAAATGTTAAACTGCATGTGGATCTGAGGCCCTGCCTGGTTTATATGCTCTCCTACGTGTAAGTCACTTTGGATAAAAGCATCTGCCAAATGAATAAATGTAAATGTAATAAAAGTCCAATTTTGACCCAATGCTGGGTTGAAATAACCTGTACGTTAAACTATTTTAGACTGGACATTTCCACCAGGACTCATACGAGGGGTGTTTGTACATTTCCAATTACGATAGGCGCAGGACTTGCTCCCGCTCCAACAATTAGTGACTATTACCCTCAATCTGAATGACACATTTCATTATGCATCAATGACAGCGTTCAGCATTCACTGCAGTTACTCATCGTCACTTTGCTCTTGTAGAGCAAACATAATTGGTCTCAAAGCAGCTGCGTGCACGCCATCTCCCCGTTCATTAATCCAGATGTTTAAAGGGCCTGTGGGTTGAGGCCTGTGGATATTACCAAAGGGGATTATAAGACCCTAAACATCCTCATGAAAGCAAAACAAATTGGTTGTCCGTGTTTTCCCTGCTGAACAAACAGCTGGTCAGCGATGTCGCATTCGGGATCCTCGGCATGTCAGCGTCCCATCACGCTTCTTAAGGAGATTGTTCATACAGAAATAACAATTCTGGCAACATGTACTCGATTGTATGTTGTGACTTTCTCTCTTCTTCTTCTTTCTTCAACCCCTCACATTCAATTCCTGCTTTACGTTCCACACAGAACGCCTCGTTTCACTTTAAAATACTTCCGATTGCGCAACATGTGTTTGAACAGTGTTTCATGCATCAGCGTCACGATCAATACCGCAGATGTAAAATCCTGATGGAATGAAACTCATTTCTGATTCATTTATTATTTAAGAGCCGATTGTGATGCCGCTCTCATACGACGCCATATTGATTAAGACTGCTTATTTAGGATATTAATAGAACTGAATTCAGAACGAATCGAAAACGCCAACATTGCATTTTTCACTAACAATCAGCCCAGATATGTCTGTAAGATGTCTGCTAAAGATCTGGAAAACATCTGCTGTGTTAAACTCTGATACGCATCTTAGAAAAGGCAGTTTTACATGCATTCGAAATCATAAACATCTAACAGACATCCTCTAGATGTCCATACGACGTCTGACGGGAGACATCTCAGAGACGTATTGCAGATGATCAAACAAACAAAAACTACGTCCTGCAGATGTAAATGCAGACATCAAAAAGATGTCTCCCACGGAGCGCTCTCAATTTTGAATCTACTTAAAGTGATTTCAAAATGCAGGATCTAAGTAGAGAACAGCCTAAATTAGACGGACGTCTCGCGACTGTAGTCCCTCTGTGTGTTTGAACTGACTCCAGATGGGAGCTGCTCGAAGACCCGTGTGGGATTATTCTCTCATAATTGGCTGTGTTAATAACCCATCCTCACATGTATCTGAGAGGCAAAGCTCGGCAACAGACCTCGGCCTCATTATAATAAATACTGCCTTATGAGCGCAGCTCGGCATTATGGGTAACAGCATGCAAGCACACAACGCTTATACTTCAAAAGTGCCTGGAACGCAATAAAACAAACCTTTCAATATTTAATGCAAATGTATTATTTATGTTGCTATGGCTTTGTACTTGCAGAGGGTTCTTTATGTGAAATTAAGATGGACTCGCTTTTCACGTCATCACAGTTTGTGAACCCTTGAGAACAGAGACACAGTTTGTCTGTAAAAAGTGTGATTAAAGAGAAAGTTCACGAGAACCACTGCACTAGATAAAGTTTATTATTTAAAACCTTACTATTTAATGTCATAGTTTACTATTTTAAAATATGAAAAACAAAACTAGCAATAAGTGACCTTTACATTTTAAACAGGAGTGCGTTATAGAATGAATGTCTTTTCAAGTAATGTTGCAGACCTTCAAGGTTACAAACCTTTTTTGTATTGCACTGGTTATAGAAGAGCGATGACATCATCAGGGTCATGATGACTGACAGGGTGCGCATCCAATAACAGCTTCCTAAGAAAGTGAGAGGAATGAGAAAGTACACGAACATCAAAACAAAGATAAAGTCATGTCGGTATGTACCACTGTTGATCTGAAAACACATGCATCTAAAATAATAATAATCTTTGGGGTTTTTAGATTACAACCTACTTTTGGCTTTCTAGCTTTAAAAAGAGCACAAAACACAATGGAGTATCATAAAAGCAGTCCATGTGCCATGTGTTCTACATTGAAAGCCCCAGGATAACAGAACAAAATGAGATGAGCAAATGATTTTTCATATGTAAGATAAGCACATGTAACAGAGCTCTGTGTGTTACATCACTGTCTGAGCTGAGCTCTCTGGCGTGAAAGTCCAAAACAGGGATATTGATAAACGCACGGCCATTCCTCTGGCCTCGCCTCTCGTGAAAGGCAGCAGGGGAAGTACAAAAGCGATTTTAGGTTACATGTTCGTCTGTCGATATCAGCTGATGTGAAGTTGGAAGGGCACGGATAGCATTTGTCTGACATTTGCATGATTTAAAGTGGGCGTATCATGTTGTTCAATGTTCAATTCTTCAACTTTAGTTAGAGTGTAAAGAAAATAATAAAAATAACATTTCCAACGCACTTTATATAGAAATACTGAACACTTCATCTGGTGATTATTCCCTTTATGGTTCTCTGACCCACGGGAGATCATCAATAGATAAATACATTAATATAAAGTGCACGGGTCAAAGTAAACACTTGATTTTCTCTTCAACAGTTGTCTAATGAGAGACCAAAACAACTCATTTTCTTCACCCGGGGTTTCTGTAGTAATTGAGGAAACCGCGTCTCTCATGCAAGTTAGCGCTGTTTGTGTTGAATATCCAATATATGCAGATCTGCTGGATGTCCATCATATTTCCCATCATGAAATCACCTCGGCGGTAATCTGCCGTCTGCCGGAGCTCCAGAGGTGAAATAATTCTCACCTGGGGACGGAGATGAGCTGATTTTAGATCGGGGTATAAAGCAGGCTTGGCTTCTCATTGAAAATCTTATAGTCATAAATTCAAATGAGGCTTTGTGCTTGTGCGCTGGAAGCTGTGTTATTACATTCTGTACTGCTGAGTGTGAAGCCGGACCGACGTTTACTGAAATCATACGGAGTGCTTCAACTTCTACAGTAAAATTCAAGATTTATTTGTCACACACGTAGTTATATGAACATACAGCAAACTCTGCAGACTGTGGTAATAAAAGAATTGAATAAACTAAACTGAAAGGAAGGTGGGTAAAAGAGGTGAGGTGAAGAATAATAGACTAAAGTAAGATATACATGGGATTGAGGAGGATCGAATGAGGCAGTGTTCACAGACCTAAGAACAAATGTCTAATATTTTAATCTAAATGTATTTGTCTATCTATCTATCTATCTATCTATCTATCTATCTATCTATCTATCTATCTATCTATCTATCTATCTATCTATCTATCTATCTATCTATCTATCGTCTGTCTGTCTGTCTGTCTGTCTGTCTGTCTGTCTGTCTGTCTGTCTGTCTGTCTGTCTGTCTGTCTGTCTGTCTGTCTGTCTGTCTGTCTCTCTCTCTGTCTGTCTGTCTGTCTGTCTGTCTGTCTGTCTGTCTGTCTTTCCCTCCATTCATCCATCTGCAGTATCTACCTGCCTGTCTGTATATCTATCTGTCTATCTGCCTGTCAATCCATCCATCCAATGTTAAGGTCATATATATATGTATGTATTTATATCCTGTCTTTCAAAAGGCTACAAGTGTGGTATTATATTCACGGATGTAATTTCACACTTGACACATCCTCTAATTCTCTTTACACAGACTCGTGTCAGTAATTAAGGTCAAACGTTGCTACTTTAAAAGCGAGACGTGTCGCCCCTAATGACTCCCCTGACACCTTCACCTTTTTGTCTTCATAATAAGATCAGCATTCAGCACACAGCATGACTTCACGTTGACAGTAACAGTACCTGCTGTCTCTGCATATTTCCCAAAATGGCAGCAATAAAGCCGTATTGCAACGCGCCGTTCATCTCTAGTGCACTTTTAGTAGATTACGTATGAAAGCGTACTAGAGCTCAATTGTTATAACAACGGAAGGTTATCAGGCAAACAGAGAGGAAAATTAAGATTTGCTACATTTGTTTAGGGACTAAGAGCATTTTGGCAGGATTAAAAGAGAACTAAATGTTTAAAAACTACCAGAGAACATTTGGCCTTTTACTTTAATAATGCTGGCACAAATAAGCTGTCACTTATATCAGTAACTATAACAATTACTTTATCCATTTAAAATAAAATGTAAAGGTCATAATGTAACAGCTCGCAGGTAAACGAGGGAACAAAATGAAACCACCGATTCCAGCAAAATCAACTAATTTTACCCGAAAAGTGAAACTCAGGACAACCGTATTATTCATAAATGTCAGTTTTAGCAGTATTTTACCCAGAAAACTGACATCCTAACCCAGCGAGTCTTGTTGTCTTTAAGTCACAAAGAACCAAACAGGTTTAATTGAGGCTTTTGGGTTTGCGTCTCATGGCATGCAAGTGAGCCCCAGGCATTGTGTGGTCCATTATGCACAGGTCTACGTGACCTTGCTTTGCATTCAACATGCTGAAAGTGTGCCATTAAAGAGTAAATCCCATCAGAACACTTTTTCTACTCGCATATTTGAAAGGTCACCAAGGATCAATAAACTCCATTCTTTGCCAGCAAATCATTTTAGGTTTTGGTCCAAGTTTCATTAATTACAAAAAATAATGGTTGGGCATTTACATAAAACACTGTTTTGCATAAAGGATAATTGGATAATTGGAATAAAACTGTGAATTGTGATGAAAGTTTGTCACGTTCAATTTGTACCGTCATTGTTGTCAAGATGCCTTTGACAGTTATTTCGGAGGCCCGCGGCTCTTTCGGAGGCCTGTGTAGACTGACACATCTTTGGCTCTCTTCTTTTCACCCTCTAATAGATTTGGAAAACACAGTGACCCTGCCACTGTCCTCTGAAAAGGTCACATCATACAAATTCTCACATTGTTTTATACTCAACTCTGTTCCAATCTTTTCAGTCGATATCGGATACAAAATGGGCAGTTGTGGCCTAATGGTTAGAGAGTCGGACTCATGACCAGAAGGTTGCCGGTTCGATTCTCAGAGCCGGCGGGTAACAACTGAGGTGCCCTTGAGCAAGGCACCTGACCCCTACTTGCTCCCCGGGCGCTGTAGTGATAGCTGCCCACTGCTCCGGGGGTACGTGTGTTCACTACTCTCTGGATGGGTTAAATGCAGAGGTCAAATTTCGTTGCCTTGTACTTGTGCAATGACAATAAATTGAATCTAAAATCTAAAAAAAATCTAAAAAAAAGGCAATCGCAGATGCTATTACGAATGCACTAGGGGTCATCAAGCCGCAAAGCCTAGAACTGAAAACAACCAACCTTGGCAAAAGCTTATATATAGGCTCGAACATGTTATAACTAATACAAAACCAAAAAAAAGATGTACCATACCGTTCAAAGGTCCTGTCTTGTGTGGATTAGTCTTTACAAGAAAACTAAGAAATGTATCCAATGAATGAGTTACAGCTCTTTATTATCTAGTAAAAATATGTCAAAATTAGAGATGCCCTTACTAAATTTTTCCACTGATATCAAGGTCGATTATTTAGAGTGAAGTCTGCCAATGCCAATTCTGAAGATGAAATTAATATTGATCATCAAACTGGTGATTTTTTCTAAATATACAGCACAAACTCGTTTTTGGCATTTTTCTGTCCTCTTTTGATTGACAGCCCTGATCATTGGCTGTTTTTAAACTATCGGGCCTATAGTGTGAAAAATTGCTTTTATCAACCGACACCAATCACTGGCCGATATGTCGTTGCGTCTCTCACAAAAATACAAATTAACTTAAATAAGAATAATGAAATAAATTAATGAAATCTGTAGACTGTTTCTGTGGTAACAATTTAATTTAATTTCATTTCATTTCATTTCATTAATACAATCAAATATTAATATAATTAAAAAAAATGGTTATATTATATAGACCAATAACTAAGCACAGGCCAGATGAAAACCGTCTATAGAGGAACACAAATTTGCTGAATATTTCCTTACATTATTCTTCATTTTGCTAAATTCTGACTCTTTTGTCTTGATAAAATCTTGAGGTACTTACAGTATCAGATAAACCTGGTGTCCTGTTGGTTACCAAAGTATCTTCTCATTTGACAGTAACTTCAGCTGTGTATGGAATGGACTTGTGAGCAAGCAACCGGTCACTAAAATGGATTCAAGATAGCGTTTAATCTATGGTCTGGAAATTTGAAGAAAGAAAAAGACAGAAACTGAAGTGGAAAATCCAAAAGGCTTTCACTTGCATTTGATGAAAGTGTTTAAGGTCACTGTCTATATGGTATCTTTCACAGAAGTGCTTGTTCAGCATCTGGAGGAAGTCATTTCGACTGCGAGATGTCTTTCTAGGAGCGGTTTGGTTGTGCGCCGTCCGGCAAAGAAATCATTCTGGAAGAACAACAAGCAAGAAAAAGAGATTACAGCATGAAAAACACCATAAAGCTTCAAGTCACAGCCAATGGCAAAGTCTTATTCAACACTGGGTGCAAAATTAAATTGTGTGGTTTGTGTGGAGAAAGAAGGATGATGAAAAATACATCAACACCTCACAACCTGAACTACACAGCGATGTGCCAAACCAAAAGGCATAGCATTTACATCTATTTATTCAGCAAACGTTTGTATTTACAACCGAGAATTACAACATTTCTCAGAACACTTTTTGCAGATGTCCCAAACATCTTGTTCAACCATAGCCCTCCAATCCAAGACCAATTGAGCATTCCCTGTTCTTAGAAACAACATCAACCGTATACTGTAAACAAATTTGTTGTGTTTTGTTGGTTCAACTTAAGTTACCTGGTTGCCTCAAAATGTAGTAAATTCAACTCAAAAATATTAGTTAACTCTATGAATTTGATGCAAACTCGTTGTGTTGACTAATATTGAATTAAGTTGAATTAACTCAAAATTTTAAGGCAACCAGGTAACTTATTTTTTTAAGTCGAACCAACATTTCTTTTTACAACCCGGCCGACAGAAGTGACTGATTCTTCACTCACTACAGCTTGGACTTTTGTCGTTCGAGACACATAAATAGTTCAGATGGTATCTCGTGGCAACGCATCTTTTTGTGTTCAACTTATGTCGACAAATGTTCTGCGCTTGGCTCTCTGTGTCCTCCGGCAGCCATACTCAAAAACATTTAGGACTCCAAAAAGGAACAAACATAAATGAATACAAGAATATTTTTAGTCGCAGTGATGTAGTTCTGAAAGATTTTTTTACAGAGCAGATCGAACGCAATGTTTTTCTTTCATAACTCACTGAACTATCTGCCATCTTTTTATATAAACAACATTCACAGCTGCGCTCACCAGTTCATATACGCCTTGGAGAATCTGCAAGATGTTCATCACAAAAATATATGAATCATAAAAATTGCATTTCGTTTTTTATTCAGTACTGCCCCGAGTCAGCTGCAGACCAGAAGACAGATAATATTGTTTTTAACCTTTGCTTCTGATTATGACGTGCCGTTTTCACAGTCAGTGAATCAGTGATCAGTGACTGTTTTGTGCACGAGTCTCTGCTTTCTTCTGAGCAGTGAAGCTGCAGATAAATCCTGCGGGTTATACACGTCCTTCGGTGCCTTTCCAGCATCTTCTGCACATTAAAGTCCTGTACAGTGCCTATATGAGAATGAGATCCAGTTTTCACACTTGTGAAGGCTCAAAAATATGAGAAAAGACTACAAATACCCAGTAGAAACTCAATTAAGGCAATACGTCATATTTAATCATCTTTTTGGATATTCTGCTCTTCAGAAGCTACACAAGATATGATGTATTTCCCCGAACATAAAATATCATCTTAAACTCTAAACAACACTTTAGTAATGTTTATGAACCACTCAAACGATGTTTTCTAATGTCAAACTACCATAAGAATCGACTTTAAAGTCGTGATCAAATCTACGATATCCACCAGTGATAGTATTACATCACGTGTCATTCATGTCAGCTTTTAATCCAGTGATAAAACAGATACAGCGTGTCAAATTGAAACAGCTTTCAAAGGCATTGTGAATTGAGACAGCAAAAGAGCACTTTTATATCTCGACTTCAATGTTTTCTTCAATCTGCTTTCTAAACCGATAGAGTAACACTTGTTTCTGTCAGCCGAAGAGACAGCAGAGCATATGTTGAGCAAGAGTCATCGCTTTAACCAGCTTCTGATGGAAACAGCAGTAAATAAAATCCACATCAGATCCGTCTGTATGTGCGGAACATCGTGAGGCAGTTTCCCGCCGGTGCTGGCTCTGGGATTTTCATTATGTCTGAAGTTGCTGTTCAGGCTCTCCTTATTTTCGTGAACTTTTCTAAGGCAACTCATGGAAGATCTCTCTAGAAATCCTTATTTGTGTATTGGGAAGCAGGTGCAAAAGAAATGCTGAGAGCACAAACCCAGTGAACGTCCCCAACATACGCTTCTAGATTTGGATCTAATCCCAGTTTATAATTTTGTCATTCACTTGTAGACAAATGCCCAAACATGTCAAGTCATGGTTTAAACTGCACGGTCATGCCATGTTGTTGTGATCAGTGGCAGGCCCGGATTAAGAACTCGGAGGCCCCTGGGCACAAGTGTCTTATGGACCCCCCATACACACACATGCGCACAATAAAGTTTTAAATTATCCTAGGGTACTATGTGTATGAAACACCTCTATGTTTCAGGATTACAGGATTACATTGACAAGTTACAAACTATGATCACAACCTGAAGGACAATATCAACACCTGTACACATCCCCCATCATACAGGATTTACAACAAGATTGCAACAAGGCCTTTCTGGACCAGCAACAACAATATTAAGACCTTTCCCTGCATACTGTAACTCACTGGCATGTTCAAGCACACACTACCACACCTCAATCTTTTAATTCAGTTCTATCAGATTCTTCCATAATTCAACACAAACATGCCAGATTCACAAAACTGTTCTTAAGAGAAAATATAAGAACTTTCTTCAGATAAATTACAGAAAGTTTTTAAAAATATTCTTAAATGCAATTCTAAAATATTTCCATCTTCATTTTTTCAAAGACTACGGGCAGGGCAGTCTTTGTCAATGATTATACTACAAGAGTAATTTGTCCATTTGTTAAACTTTATTTGTGTAACAAGCACCTCTCGACTCACGTTATTATGTAAGCGTGTAATGTGTTACAGTAAACGACATTAACAAGTATTATAAGTATTATTTAGCATATATATTATTACATCTTTTTTTTAAAAACATTTTGCGATGTATGTAAAAGCACTGTGGATTACCAATATTTAGCCTTCATTATTAGATAAAGGCAGTTACTGATCAACATTATATCAATATAAAATAATTCACAATTGGCAAGGAAACACCACCAAATGTAAAAAAACCCTCTAATCTTTTAAGATTTAAGACAGCCACGAGGGTATATCAACTCATTATATTTACAACAATAAAATCGTTCTCATTGATATTTTCAGTTTCTGTTGTCAGTTCATGATGCGACATCATCTAACAACTTAGAATAAAAAGCGGTGATTTCGACTATTTGTTCTTTCACACAGCCTCATGGTAACCATGTGCATATTTACCGACGAACTTTGTTCATATTTATATATCCAAACAGTCGATAACAGTAAGCGGGTTTCCATCACTCTGGTTTTATTCGTATTTTGAAGTTTCGCATCAGACACGAGTGATGGAAACGCCAAATTTCGAATTAAAAACCCTTAATTCGCAAAAAAGTTTTTAAGATCGCTTGAGGTGGTTTTTCATTTTTGCGAAAAAGGGTTAATGCGAATAATAGGAGATGGAAACGCATTTGCCGAATAAATTCCTCCAAAAAGTCACGTAACTGCACTATGAGACGGCCGGTGTACCCTGACTAACCAGAGAACTGATCTTGTGACACAGCATCAGAAATGTTGTGATGGTCATTCTTAAACGCCTGAGCAAAGTCGTCAAAGTATTCTGTAATTGCCTCTTAGAACTGTCACGACTGTGTTTCCCGAACAGCAGACATCCACAAAAGCAGCGCATTTATTGTGTTTTCTAATCGTCTGTTTGCGCAAGTATTATTATATATGAAAACTATTATATTCAGTGGCTTCTCTTACTTTTCTTACTGATGTTTAGTGCCAGTTTATTAGGAAGTGACTAGTTGACTAGTTGGATGGAAACGGTGCTTATTCGCAAATGTTTTATGCGATATTCCAATTTTGCGCATAAGCTAAATTGGCAACTTTGGATGGAAACCCGGCTAGTGACAGGTTGTTGGAAACGCTGTTTTGTAGCCTACTCATTTTATTGACGAGTTACCTGTCGTATGGTGCTGCTTCTTCCTGCCGGGAAAGGGAGACCTTGCGCTCGCGGGGCAGCACTGGCGATATTTTCCCACTGAATGAAAGATAAGGTTTATCCAAGAAGTCGCTAGATTTGTCGCTATGCGCTTCTTCTAAACAAAATCCGATTAAATCAAAAGACAGACTTCCTAATTTAGAAACACTGTTTTGTGTGTGCACCTCCGTGTGCGCGGGAGAGAGAAGCGCACGGCAGAATGAATATGGCGTAAACGCTGTTATGTGAAAATGTTTTCTCTTGCCTGGGCCCCAAGCGCGCATGGGCCCCTGGGCCTGTGCCCATAATGCCCATTGGATAATCCGGCCCTGATCAGTGGAGGAATAGTGAGAATACAGGAAGTCTTCAGTGTTATTCAGGAGGATGTTGTGGTTTTTTAACAGAAAGAGATCTCAAAGGTACCTCGGCTGTGGTTTAGTTTTCTTTATTAATTCAATTGTCAGAAGACAGCACGTATTAAAAGACACGTCGTTTATGTTGGAGCTTGACAAATGTGGTCACGACAAAAAAAAGATGATAAGATTATTAAACATTTTCCACATGCCCCCTCGGAGGCTGGATAATTGAAAAGGCACTGTTTTTATAGTATTTGTATGAAACATAAGACCATTTCAAAATGCGTTTTGTTCTGATATCAAAATGTATGTATGTGTTGAGGTAAAATTATCATTTTTGTTTCATTCTGTGAACTACTGACAATATTTCTTCCAAATTTCAAATAAAAGTCTTGTTTCTATTTGCATTTATTTTCAGAAACTTGAAACAGGTGAAAATAACAGAAAAGATGGCGTGTATTTTTTCAGAGCTCAAAAACGGCAAAGAAAACAATTCAGATTCACTTTTAAGCAGCACAACAGTCATTTCTACATGTATTTAGGGAAAATTCAACAATTATTGTTTATTGTGATAATCTGGATTTTTCTCACAGTTGTCATGTGTCTTGTCGTGCTGTCAGTCTTTCACATTGCTGTTGGATGACTTGATGTCCCTCCTGAGGTTTGATTTTATGGAAATTCAACAAACGCTGGACTGGAATGAATCTATAAATGATGATTAAATGAACATTTGAATTGTCTCTTAATTTTTTCTGCGGCTGTATATGTATGTAAATTTGATATATATATAAATATATATAATTATGATAAATAAAATATATTTTGAATAACTTTGTATTTTTTATACATATACATAATATATATATATATATAATTATATAGTTTATTTATAAAATGTTTTTCTTGAAAGTTTTTCTACCGTTCTCATCATCGGTGAGTTTCCAGCGTCTGTTATTTTGGTGATTCGGTGGCCAGAGCTAATGAGTCATGAGAACTCTTCACTGTAACATTAAACATCTCCATTTTGTGGCCGTCTGGGAGATAGAAATAGCAAAAACAGAAAAACGTTGTAATGCCTTTGGTCAAAAAGAAAACTCTATATCTCACGATATTACTTTAAGTCGTTATCCGGTTGCACGAGCAACAAATGATCCAGTAATAATTCTCATGACACGCTGTCACATCGCTTCATTAAACAATATCTACATTGCATTTAAAACTGTAACTGACATGCCAAACTATAGATAAAGCACACGTCTGACATCCAATGAACGTCACCAAAAACCAATTAACCACTGTCCAGCGGCAAGCACCCTTTTAAAAACATCTCCAGCATAAAACCATCACATACAGAAGTTATGACACTGACTCGGCGGGCCTGATAACATTGCCATCATTCATATCTGCTGTGTTACTCCGTGACAGAAAACAATGTTTGAGAGCCATTATCAGACCTGAAGGCTCCCCGAGCAGAGACTGATGGTTTATCGGTATCTCTTGATGGCTTCCTGAAACGTCTGAAGCATCTAACAGCATCTGTCTTCACAGCCCAGCTAAATGAATGAAAATGCGTTCGAGGAAATCGTGCAATCGCACGTGAGGATGAGGTGGGTTGTGGGTAATTACTTTAATGCAAGACACTTTTACATGTTTTGATTTCATCTTCTTAGCTGGGGAGATCTTTCAATCATGATGTTTAGGTTTTCAGTCCAAGCGAACATTTGCTATTTTTATGCTTAGCACTTAAAGTACAGAAGGCAAAATCAATTCATGCTTGTTTTGTGACTTAAATGACTTCAATTAATAAACTTTATAAACAGCTCGTGTGTGGCTACTTTTCTCAATTCTGAATGATAAATGATATATTTCAAATTATTTGCATGCAATATGGATTCCACTAGTTTAAATACAAGTATATACATACAGTATATATTTTTGAAAAACAAAAGACGCTGGTGAAGTACTGTAAGGACACTAAAGTACGTGTAAAGAGTGAATAATAACACAGACGGGCCAAAACCGAAATGACATTTTCTAGAAATGGCAGACATTCTGATAAAGGAGCATTAAACAATCGTTCGTGCGCAGATTTCCTCTGATCCACCGTAAGGGCCCTAAAAATCTTTTGGAAAAGGGTATTTCTTTAAAGGTTAGGTTTGACATTCTTACATTCAAAACCTGTCAGAAATTACAAAAGAGATATTTTGGTCTGTCGGCAGGCAAATCTCTTTGTCTGCAATTATGACATCTAAGCAGATAGGTCAAGTCAAAAGCAGTCAATAACACATATTATGACTTACTGGCGTTACATTAAGGTTTATATCTTAAGAAGTACAGTAGGAAACAGAAGATTAAAGTATAAAAGATAAACACCCGTCCTAACATCTATTTGTAATACATTTCTTGCAACAAAAAAAAGGGTTGTTCAAGTATTTGTTGATCAAGGTTAGAACTGTGAGGTTTTGCTTCATTTGAAAGACATTTTTTTTTCATTTGAACTTGATCAAATAAATCTTTTCCACAATGCTATACGTGCATATCACCATTATGCTTCTACCAATGTGAAAACAGTAGCTATCGTTTTCCCAAATCCGTTGTACACTTTTCTACGAACTGTTCACATTGCCTTTCTTTTTAAACATTAATACATTACTAAAATAATAACATAAAACATTAAAGGGACAGTTCACCCAAAAATGAAAATACAATGGTAGTGGATGATGTCCCAGAACTGAAAATGGCGAACATTCTTTTAAATATCTTACTCTCTGTTTATCAGATCAAAGGTGCAACCTAAGCGTGAATAAACGATGAGAGAACTTTCACGTTTGGGTGAACTGTCCCTTTAAAATGAGCACATTCATTCTGTAATTTAGGTAAGACAGTCAAACACTGCATAGCATTCCCCCAGAGCCCAAATCGAAGGCCTACGATAACATTTAAAAAGCACGGTTAATAGGTTTCGTTCATTTGTCTTCTTTAGATCTGAAAGCCACGGGCTCCCATCACTGCTTAATATCAGATAGTCTTTTTGATCCTTTTACACCATATGTGAAACATTATGGTGTAATGCATTGCTTCATTGCCCTTTAATGTGCCCGGTCCCTTTACAGGGTGAAACGTGATTTCCCCTTGTGCAGTAAAAGCTGTAAAGCCATATTCATTGTTTATCAAGTCGAAAATAAAGACTGTTATTGTGAAGAATGGGTTTAGATAACGTCTTTATGACAGACACATAATTGTGTTTGCTCTCAAGGGTTTGCTTTATGAACTTCTGTTCTCTGAACGTAAATAAGGTCTAGTCATTTGGTGACTTCTCATGCGGAGTGCGACTTTAATTAATGACACAGCGTAACCATGGTAAGCAAGCAGCTGAAATGTGGTTTTCCTCCTGCCTCTAATCGCTGGTGATTCAGATAAAAGTCATTTAGCATCACATATTTCAAGTACATTTGCGTTACGCTTAAGGTGTTTAGTTTAGTCTTATCTAATGTGACCTTTTCCCCATAGTACCACGGATTCTTCTCTGTTTGTACTCTTCATTTTCCTCTCTTTTTCTGTTTTGTCCTGTAGAGCTGCTTTGCAACAATGCAAATAAAAAACACTTTAAAAATAAACTTGAATTTAATTGACTTAACAAATGTCAATGTACTCCAACTCACGTACGTAACGTAACCTTTAATTTTACGTTTCAAACTGAGGTGGCGATATAGATGCAAGAGTAACAGATTTGAATACTTTGCTTTGAGCGAATGTTTTTTTTCGCTCAATGTTTTTTTCGTGAATTTTTGTCACACACACACATGCGCGCACACACACACACATATTCATTTCTTTATCTTTAAGTTATTGAGTTGAAAAATACTGCACAACAGGGTTGACCCATCCTGATCTCTACTGGAGCGCTTGTGGCAAAACGGATTCATAAAGTGCCAATAAAACTGCCTAATAAATCCTTCTTTACATTTATTCTTTTATTTTTCCAAGCATACACTTCCTACACATTTTTCATTGTGCGGATGTTTTCAAGGCAGGGAGAATCATTTTTTAATTTCAACGTTTCTTGACAGCTCAGGGAAGCAGAGAGCTGTTGATAATAGACCGTATTGGTTGATCGTCCTCAAAATCAAAGGAAAGTTCAAGAGTTCTGGCTCCAACTTGACTTGAAAGTCACAGAGATGGGAAAGTGTCGCAGGTAGTCTTTAGTGTAATACATCAAGAGACAGACAGGCCAGAACAAGCAGCCGCACAAGACATGGAGTTACAGACAAGAGACTCTTTCACCGAGATGAAACATTTCGTTTGTCTCAACTCCAGTCAAGAGCAATGACTAATATGAGCCTCAAACCGAGAACCTAGACGCTTTGCAAAAGTGTGCAGATGTTGAAGCCTAGACAGAAGACAAATTCCCATCATTTTGATTTTGCAAAATAGCATGCTTAATACATCCACAGAAAGAGAAAACTCACATATATTTACTTTAATTGATCAAGTGTTTTGCTAGACTTGGTTCAGATTTGCCAAATTATGAAAGAGTGCAAAGTCGGAGTAAAAAAGTACAGGTCTGATAAAAAACATCAGCAACTTGCGAAATCAAATATTATTAAAAAAAGGGTAAAAACATCATAAATGAAGAAAAATGATATTGCACAAATGATCCTGGTAAAAGTTTGTGTACACTTGATTCTTATTTTGGTTATTAACCTTCTCTGTGATCAATGATTGTTTGCATCATCGTGCGTGAGTTTTCTGCAGATTTCTGGTGAGAGATACATGACATTTCTTGATGCTCAAGAACGCAACACACAATATTAGTAAACTTCAGAACAAAATGACCAGTGTTAATAGTTAATATGTATTTGCTTTAGCAACGCACTCCGGAAACTACATTATGACATTTTGTGCTGTATCAGAAACTTAAAGTACATATTTCCCTCAAGACAAAACAAACGGTATTTAGTTTTTAGAACGCAGGGTGACCTAAATAAGTACTAAAGTGGCCCACAACAATAAAAGCACTTCCTCTATTGTTCCTCTAGGCTGCTTTTTTCTTGTGCCCGAGCAACTACCGTATACTCTTGGAACTCAATGATCGGTGTGATGGTGTTCACTCTGTATAGCAAAACTTCTTGTCGTTCACTTTTGATAAAAGTGTCTAAATGACTGAACATAAATACTAGTTACACAACAACAGATGGATAAATAACCTGTGAAGAAGTGCGCAGCTGCAATAAATGTAATGTACTTAGAGAGTAAACTTCTCCATTCTCAAAGCAGCAGTGTACTGCACTTATTTCCCAGTTGTGTATCACATTTCTTCTGAAGCAGTGAATTATTGATTTAGTTCAATCTTGTTACAGTTCAGTTCAGATTTGTTTCATACTTTTTCACTGCAGTAATATCTACAGTATATTTAAATTCAGTTTATACGCACTAGTTTGTACCTGCAATGCACAAACACTGCATTAACATTGTGTCCTGTCCCATCTGTGTTGTGTGATGCTACACATTACAGTGAGATTTACATGCATCACTAACTAATATGTGACAAAAACAGCTGGAAAGAATACTTTTGAAATACGTTAATGTTGAACCTGACAAATTCCTGTCTCTTAGATTACAATGCCCTCGAAGTTGGTTATAGTTCATCAGATCAGATAAACAATCATCCCTTATTAAAGGGACACTTCAGCCAAAAATGAACATTCTGTCATCATTTCCTCACCTTCGAGTTGTTCCGAATCTGTATAAACGTCTTTGTTCTGATGAACACAGAGAAAGATATTTGGAAGAATGCTCATAACCAGACAGATTTGGCCCAACATTGACTCCCTTACTTATCTTTTTGTTCTGTTGAACACAAAAGAAGACATTCTGAAGAATGTAGGACAGAACAAAGTTCTGGGGCACTTTTGACTGTCATTGTATTTTTTCCTACTATGGGAGTCAATGAGGGGTAAAATCTGTTTGGTTATAAACATTCTTCCAAATATCTTTCTCTGTGTTCATCAGAATGAAGACATTTATACACATTTGGAACTCGAAGGCGAGTAAATGATGACAGAATTTTCATTTTTGATCATAGATCAAACATCATTGTCCATAGATTTTTTTTCATCGAGATGGAAATATTTCAACTTTTCAGAGTGCTGCGCGCGCAGGCAAATGACGCAGGCGTGTCGTTAGTTCCGGCATTTTTCGTTTTGTTCCAATAGGATGCCGTCTCCTCTGTGCTTGAGCTTTTGTCACAGTCATTTTCTGGGAAATCAAGCGTTAGGTTCACGCGCAGCAGAGGGCTAACGGAAGTTGGACATTATCGTTAACAGCACTGTCATATGGATATTTCTCTTAAACAAACGCCTCAGAAGACCTTTGTTAAGACCACGGAGCCGTGTCGAGCCGTTCTTTGATCGATGGATGCACTTTTTGGAGCTTCAAAAAATTGCCCTCCGTTCTCTCCCATTCTACCGCTTGGAAGAAAAAGGATACGTGGTGTTATAACTCCGACTGCTTTATTCCTCCAGAAGAAAGTCATATTCAGTTAGGAAGCCTTGAGGGGAGAGTAAAACATGGGGACATTTTGTTTCTTGCCTGAAATATCCCTTTAACCAAGATTTGCCGGTTGTTAAATAAATGCCATGTCTAATTCAGATTATGGAAGCGGAATAGAAACAGCAAATCTAATGTAATCTAAGGCTTTCCTTAATTCTCAGAACAATGTTTGAGTTTTGGACTTATATTTAAGTCAGTAATGGGATTTAATTAAAGCTCTGGTAATATTTTGGATTTAGGTTGAGACATGGCCTAAATGAGCTGGTAGTCGTGATTTTTTTCTTTCTATTTTTCTTATTTTTCTTATAGTTCCATAATTGGTCATATAAAGACCATAAAATAGCAACAGGACCTCTGTAATTCACACGCAAAAAAGATCAAAATCACCAATGTACATTCGGATCAAATTTGAGTGCGTTGTAAAATGATCTGGTTATGCTTTTCTCAGATGAGATTACAGATTTAAAGTCACCAGCTTCTCACATTTTTCTCCTTAGAGAGCCCTAGCAAGACAATTTATGTATCCTCATCAGAGATGGACTTGATATCGTAACCGAGAAGCCTATTAAGGATTCAGAGCTATGTAGCGCCTAATAATAAACTGTTCATTCCGAATTTCAAAAGCTCATTTCATTAGTAGTTCTAAAAGGTTATCTAGTTACCTGTCTCTTTATACACATTTGATTTTTGAGCAGAACTTTAATTAAATTAACTTTGTCACATTTATATAAAGTCTCCTTTTGCACATTTGTCATTGAGTGGAATCGTCCAATCTATATGGAGGTTACGTCGAGTATATGTGCATTTAAAAAAAATTCAGAGGTCAAAACCTCAATTATGTCAAGGCGTAATGGCTCTTGATTTACTGTAAATGAATTCTTCTGTAGTTTACCTGACAGTCCAGCTCTGGAGATAATGGGCAGGCCGTGACTAATCTTGCATTCTTCTCGAGAGCGGCTTTGTTTTAAGTAAGCAGATTAAACATAAAGCAATGACTAAGTGGGTTGCTTTTCGTTTGTATGGATAACCGCTTGTGCTGCTTTTCTCGTGCCGGTGCACAGTTCCAGATTGCTCTGTCAGTCATCCATTTTCCTTCACCTGCTTCTCCTCTCTCAGGACCATTCCACTCAAAGAAGCCGATAGCAAACAATCAACGCAAGTGGCCCTGCTCTATTAGATCTTGTTTTGGCAAAGTGTTATCACATATACATATACATTTCATTCATTTTTCTTTGCAGTCGTTTATTTCTTGTAGAGAGTGATAATTCTAAAACTGAAAAAATACAAATGAATATTTTTTGATGAATGTGCATGGGTTTCTTTATTTGCATGATGCTATATGCTGTTGCTAGGGTGCTCTAAGTGGTTGCCATGCGGTTTTCTTGATTATTCACTTTTTTAATGAATACAAAAACAGTTCCAACTTAAAATTCTGATTCAATGAGCCAGAAGTAATGCTTTTCACTCAAAAATATTGGGTTATTTTCAACCCAGCGTTGGGTCAAAAAGAGACAAACCCAATTGTTGGGTTATAAATGAACTCTGGGATGTTTCAACCCAAAATGCTAGGTTGTTTTAATTCATTGCTGGGTGAAATATAAACCTTTTCTGGGTTAATCTACCCCAGCGGTTGGGTTTGTCTTTTTTCACCCAACACGGGTTGATAATAACTCAGCATTTTGGGGGAATTAGAGAGTTGTGCAACATGTTCACTCACCTGTGACGCATACATATATTTATTCAGCATTTGTTTCTTGTACGTATTGATAATATGTTTCAAATGTATTAAATAGATTCAGTGCATTGTGAATGGCTTTGGATAAAAGCACCTGCCAAATGCATGTATGCAAAGATAAATGTTTTAAAATCCAAGCCGTTTGACAACACGTCTCCAGGTATTTAAAACCCCAGACAGTATAGACAGAAAGTCCATGTTTTGACCGAGAAAGAATAAAGCCAGTTGTCATTACATCCAAAAATGTACTGCTATTGATCGGCAAGATCAATCTGTTATGTCAGTGGACACTTAAATTGTACATAACTAAAGAAAAGTCTTATACAAAACATGAATCTGCTATGAAAAGATGTGCCGTAAGCAGCCTTCACATCTCAGGCCGGTATAAACCCATATTTACACAGGGATCAAATAATCACACCTGCTAACAAAAGAACACAACAACATTATAATAATCATTATAATACCTGTGTGCTGGTGCCAAGCATTTGATCACACTGCTATAACGAGGTCTTACATGTACATTTGTACAATTGCTTTTGTTTTGTTTTTCAGGACAGGACATGACGGAGGTTGAGTGAGTCAAACTGGCATCCCCATGCGCTCTCATTCTTACATTGAGGCATTTGGCGGATGCTTTTATCCGAAACGACTCACAAAAGTGAGAAAACAATGAAGCGATTCGTCCTAGGGGGCAATATGATGAACAAAACATGTCATTAGTGCCAATTTAAAAAGAACATTACAATCGTGTTTAAACATCAATATAATAAAGTTAACATTTTCCTTATGCGTTTTCACAGCTGCGGTTCTCTCGTTTTGTCAACACTATTTATGAGACTGGTGCTTTTCGTGCCATAGTTTAAAACAAATAGTAATATTTCAATTCATTTATACTTTTAAAATATTGATAACACGTAAGGTTGTATTTGTGTTAGCGTTAGTGAATGCATCAGCTAACATGAACAATACTTGTCAGCATGTGTGAATCTTAGCTCATGTTTATTTCTGCATTTACTAATACATTTCTAAAATCACAACTTGTATTTGTTAATGCACAATAAACCAATGGTATTGGCATAAACGAAGATTAATACATGCTGAAAGACTATATGTTGATATATTACTATTTATGATATATTCATATAATACTGTATGTATATAATTAATATAAAATATAGCCTAAAAATAAATATTAAAAAATGTAAAATAATATTTAACTAAATATTTAACATAAATAAATGGCATAATCTCTATTTTACATGATTAGAACAATATCAAGTTAAACGCTAGATCATTTAAATGATGAAACATCGACATGAGTTAGTTTTGTTTTCAGTTTTGTTGTTGTATTTTTATTTTTAATCTTTTTTAATTTAGCTTAATTTTTTGCAAATTTGTTATGTGCTTTTGTCATTTTATTGTTTATGTTTTATATTGCTATGTAAGATGAATGTATTTTTAGTATAGTTTTTATTTGTTTTCAATTATTAGTGTTAGTGCCTCAAACACATTTCAGTTTATTTTCATTTAGTTTACATTTCTTAAATAATATTTTGGCCAATGTTTTATTTCATTTCAACAAACAGAAACGATTAAATAGTTTTAGTTTTATTTAGTTTTGCACTTTAGTTTTTCTTGGAGTTGTCCCAAAAGTTTCTCATGTAAACTCTACTAGCGTAGAAGATTTCTGTGCTAAATTCCTTGAAATCCTGGAAACGATCAGTTATGGAGGCGTTGTACGCAGACTTGTGTAGTACAGACCGCCTTCAATTAGAAAAGCCAATGCAATCTCTCCCTGCGGAGTCAGCAGACATTAATAACAGTGATGCTAAAGAGCACAGCGACTGAGACGCGCGTGTTTCTCATTCTGCTGACGGATGATAATGCTGAAGACATTCAGTGTTAGAACATCATTCAGCCTTTGTTTCAGTGAAACCCAAGAGAACACGTCACATTATCACGTGCTTGAACTGTTGCCTTTCACATTAATACACAAACATACAGACCGCGCGTGTCGTCGACTAGAAGCAACATCTACCCATTCTCACGTATAAAAACATCTGAATAAAAGCAAGAGGTCATACAGTAGTTGATCATAGAAGGAAATAATTATAATTACTTGAACGCATTTTATTATGCCATAGATTTGCCGTTTGCTCTGCTTCAGTAACCTTCTAATGAGCTTATGTTCTAATGAGCTTATGAGATGTTTTAAAATTAATTTGTACCTTTTTGTGGAAGGAATCCTATTAAGTGAATTCATTCCTTTACATTTCTTTTCATGTCAAATTTGAATGGATTTCAACCGGCAAATTTGTTCATTCATGTAACTTCATGTTCCTCCACAGAAATGTTAAACGAATCCTCAGTTGACCATGCAGAACTCATCTGCATTTGTGATCAATTTGTTTCTTCCAAGGTTTGGTTAGTTTTGTGTTATGTTTTTGTGAAAGAAGCCACATTTTGAAGAACCATTAACCATAGAGAAGTTGTACAATTGCTTATCTAATTTTATATATATATTTTATAATAATTAGGCCTAAATTAATATAGATTTTAATACCCATAATCAATGGTTTTGATTATCCAAAGGAAATGTTGTTGTGGATGAATTTAGAGAACAGAGACAGAATGTCATCTTTCTACTTCCTGTCATTGAGACTAGAGAACAAATATAAAAAACTACATTTAAATTAAAAGTTGCCTTTGTTCCATCATTTCAAATGATAGAAGCACACTGTAACACTTTGCTGTAGTTTTGCAGCAGGTTTGCCAGTAACTTACTGTAGATTTAAATTTTTATTGGTTTGAAACATAAACGTACCTAGTTCTTGTCTTTTCTTTCATTAAACAAGACTAAATATCTTGGGTTATTTTTCTTGTTATGTAAATGTATAAGTTTTAAATAATTTTACTAAAAAACAAAAGAAAAATGCTCAGGAAGAATGTCATTTTTTTGCAGTGTAATGCCAGTAATGGGACCAGTCTCTTCTTGCTCACTTTGAAGTGTTTTAATTTGAACTCAACTTAAAAACAGTGCTAATAGAAAAATATGAAGTAGTAATCAAATCTACAGTAAGTTACTGGCAAAACTGCTGCAAAATTACAGCAAAGTTTTACAGTGCAGGGTATTGATGTACACGTACAGCTGCCCACACACACAAGTCCCAGAACGTCTGCCTTAAGCTAGCTACAGACTAACAAAACAACTTCAACGTATTATATATCCCATTCTCTTCAGGAAATAACAGGAGCGAACATTGGCAGGAATGGTTTGCCAAGCCTGGGTTTTCACCTGAAGCAGTCCAATTAGTATTGTAACTGGAATTGTAGTCAATGGATGAGCAAGCTATAGAACTGGCATGAAAACAGAGTCGTGGAGCAATTACTATAAATGAGAGGAATATGACGAGTTTTAAGGTGATTCCACATTTCCTGGAGATTTGAATACATGTGCGCTGCCTCAAAGTGTTCAGTGAACAGTGAAACTGATTAGAAACAGGTGAATACGATTATCCATACACTGTGAAAAATTACAGTCCTACTGGCAGCAGATTGCCAGTAACTTACTGTAGATTTAAATGTATGTCATTTACTGGCAACAGTTTGTTCAAAGATAAATGAACATTACATATTAACAAGTCATTCTGCTTCCCAGAATGCTTTGCATGAGGCTGTTATTTTTTTCTGTAAAGATGAAGACTTGTTAATGTTTAATGGTCATTTATCTTTGACCAAACTGTTGCCAGTAAATGACATAAATGTACATCAACAGCAAGTTACTGGCAAACAGCTGAAATGTTACAGAATTTTCTACCGAAATGTTTAACAGTGCAGTAAATGTACAGTACTAGTCAGTTCTAGGAGAGAGTGCGTCTGGTTAGATTTCATAGAGTCATGTCTCAGTGTCAGACACCAATAGCAGATCAAATCTAATGACATTTCTAATTTCACATGCATTTATATCTGTATTTTATTCTTATTTTCGTTTAGCTTTCATTCTCCGTTTGGTTATTTAGCAGACTTGCTATGTTTTTCAGAACAATTTATTCACACATAGACACAAAATTACATTTACAGTTGACCCGGCACGTATGCATTATGTATGCAGGCAAAACTCTTTTCAATGTAGCTGAGCTGCATTATGCATCTGTTGGCTGCCTGCAAGGTAAGCAGTGTCTGTACTTTACTGAAGTCACTCTGGATCTCTAGTCGATGCTTATTAACTTCCCCGCGTCTCTTTTGATGAAAGGTGCCGGTGATGTAACTCCTGAAGGTGCAAGTAGTGAGTTGGCAATTAACTTTGTCTAATATGCATTACAAATTAGTTTTTTGAAAGCAGTAATTTCTCTAGATCTGACTCGTGTGAATGACTGCCCTTTCATTGGTGTTACCTGATATAGTCAGGTTGATTAAATCATAAGAAATACTCGTTTGACACAATTTCATTTAGATTAAGGACATTTTAGCTTGCATGACAAAACATATTATGAAAAGGTAGACAGCATCAAGTGCTGAAAATATTCTCTTTTTATTCAGTTAGTAATGGATGTGCAGTTATCCAGACTTTCTGTAATAATGATAGTGATTTCTATCATGGAGTAGATAACACCTGGTAGGTGCCATTATTACGCCATGATTGGGTAAAAAGTACATTTCTCTGTTCACAGTCATTTGAAAGTAGTCTATTGTGAATAAATAACACATTCGTAAACAAGATTTCTTCGTTTGCACAAACAGGATTGAAATGACTTTACATGTGGATTGCAGGAAAATGAGCTGATGTGCATGAAATGAAGAGGTGGAAGAATTTCAATCAAGCCGTGGCTGAGTGTTGACTATCCTAAAGAATAAAGACGCAACCATTTCATTCATCTTGCAATGTTACCATAAAGCAGAAACTTGTTCAAATCTGTACAGTGAAAGAATAATGCACACCCATTTTGTTATCAGTCACATTCAGATCAGACAATCAGCAGCTCTAAATACATACATGACGTGCAGAAGCAAAAAACGAAGATTATTGCCATTAAAAATAATGACACAATATAGACGCTTCAATGCTAATAGATTGAGAAAAGCGAAATCATTTCTGAGAACTGACCACCGGAAGCAGAAGAAGCCGTCACAATTCCAGGTACAGTTCTGTCCATGTTGGTTTGCCTCCCGTGGTGCGACGTGCTCAAACGACACAGCTGAGATTAAACGGCTCCTGCTCTGTTTTCAGATTTTTCTAGCACAATGTGCTCAAAGTCCAAAGGGGATACGATTCTTGAGAATTACAATAAATGGCTTGTGGGGACTACAAAGAAATTCTTCGCTGAAGTCAAACATAACAATATTCCTTATTTAAAGGGATGTGCAACGGTGTTTCATGCATTCTGACTTCTTTATGCTGTTGAACGTGCGGTCTCCTCGTGCTTGACATGGTAAAGTTGTCAAAAAACAAGTTTGACGTATGTCGTAGTATTTCTGTGCTTGATACAGCACACCTTGTTTCGGAAAGCTTCTTCTAATTCTGAATCCCTGTGTCGTCACAGGGATCCTATTCCTTTTATTGGAATAAAATAAGCACGAAAAAGAAAAAGCCCAGAAAAGCACGGCAAGGTGCAAAAGAAAGAGCCCGCCCACGAGCGAGACCAAGGTTATCTGTGCTGCGTCAAGATGGGCTGCGCTGTACTCTTGCGATAGTGAAGTTTGAGGTGTGTTTGTTTGTTCACGGCATTTCAGTGATGGATGTTATGTAAACGCTGGATATAACGCTGGATTTGGAGATGGTTTGAAACTGATAGATGGAGCGGTCCCAGCGCTAAAAGATGCCGGACATGAACTGCACGTTATAAGTCAAACTAAGTCACAAGTCTGTGTTTTGTTGACAATCGGCGTGTACGTGCATAATGTAGAAAACAGGAAGGGATTAATGTGATGATGTGTTGTGTGCTCGTGCTGTAGCTCCACCCCACTCTCCCCACTAGTCCCGCCTCCAGCTGCTCGTGTTTTTCCAGAAATAATGGTACAGCTGTATCTGTCTTTTATAAATGTGATCAAACTAAAGACTCTTCGAAGATACGACGTGTGCAATACTACTGTATAGGCGCTCAAGATTAATATGAGATTGGTAGAAACTGAATGTGTTACGCGATCTTTAACTTCCTTGAATTGACAATAATAAGATCTAGTTCACATCCCTGAGTTTATCATTTAACATTGCCGGTCTTTAAAACTCAAAAGACTGATAAAGGTGAGTATTATTATCTGATAAAGATATGATTAACTAGCCAACGCTTCGGCGGACCTTACGGTTGTCTTATTCACCAGCACTGAAACAGCCATATCTATTTATACTGCACACTTCTTTGAATGGAATCAAGCAAATGTTTATGGAGAATACAGAAAAGAAGAAATGATTCTTTGGAAACAAAAAACACAAGTGCAGCAGATAATCTTGGCTCTTGAACATACTTGGATAGTCTGTATGTGTAATATTATTATAACCTTTTATTTTTTAATCCAAATGTAATGCATAATTAGCTCTTAATTGGTGAGCTGAGGAATAAATGCATCCATAGAGAGTCGTCTTTGTACTATTTGTTTATTATTTCGGAGACTAAAAGCTGTTACAGAGGTTGTCCTGTGAAATGAGAAAATTATGAAAATATGACGATTTCTCACTTCATTAAAGCATCATAACCATCTTGCAATTGTCCATATCATACACTTTAAAAGCCGTAAAGACAAACTGTATTTAAAAAGAAATCAACGTCCACGATGCTCAATTATCATTTCAAAGCCCAACTTTTACATTAAAGGAGACGTTCAAAGTTGCTCCCTGTCTGCAGAAATCCAATAGATTTCACTTTACTCATTATACAGCCATTTGCAACAATCCGCTCGAAACCCGTTCTCTAATTCAATTTCTGCTCATTATGAAGCTTCCAATCACAGCCGGAAGGAATAAAAGTGTGATTCATTTTTCACAGGGCCTCAAAACAGTCCCGCAGAACGTCTTCGGATACGGTGATCCAAGAGCAAATCAAATGCGACGGTTTCATTAGTGCATCAATGCTGACCTCCGTAAACCGTGCCCCTCCGAGCCACAGAGTACGAGATGTCAAGCACCAATTCAGAAACTGGGAACGTTTACAAGTCCGGCCCTTCCAAAGAGTTTTGGCTGAGATGGCAGACACCAGCAAAAAGTCAAAGGAACGCTGTCGCAGTGAGAAACCTAAAATTGCGTTGAACGCGGCTGTGAAAAGATATTGTGTTTTAGTTGGTGGGTGTTTTCAAGGATTTCTTTTTTAATTAGGCCTCTTGCCTCTTCATTTACATGACAATGGTCGTTTAGGGGCCTGAAAACATGTTTCAAGGTGCAGTAAAGTTATTTATTCAGTGTACCCAACAAAATAAACATGAATTTGTGAAAAACATGTGTTACTCAGTAGAAGAAGAATAGTATTTTTGTGCAAAACGGTGTCAATAAAGATGTTTTTTTCAGTGTTCTGAATGAAAATGTGTAGTGTATTTCAATCTATGAAGACGGCTTCAGCAGACGCACGCGCCTGGCCCACAGTTCAATTCCTGTCTGTGTATATAATATAAAAATCTATTTGATATTCATTTATAATAATGTATTCTTGAATTTTAATTGTATTCAATTCAATTAAAACTACCGTGCAAAGGTCAAGTTTGGGTCAAATAACCTTTCTTTATGTTGTTGCTGATGAAATCGTCTGTAAATGTCTTGACTTGGCGGAACCCATCACAAAAAACATCAACAAAAGTCTTAAAAACGATTTTGATGCCATAGAAGCGCCATTTTTATTTCCCCAAAGAACCATTTACTCTATATGGTTCCTATAGGGACCATTTCTTTCGTTTTTATAATCTACAGAACCTAAAGGCTCATTACGGAACCATTCAGCCAAAGATGGTTCTTTTATGACACATGAAGTTGTTTCCTATCTTATTTCTGTTGGCTCGGTGTGAGAAATGTGCATGTCGAAAAAACGTCCGAAGGTTCATTTTAAAAGAGTAAAAGTGGTTTAGAAGTACTTGTTTTAAAAGTAGTTGTTGTTTAAGAAGTTGTCTGGAACTAATAAAGAAAAAAGGACGTTATATTTACTCGCCACAGTCTTTTTACTCGCACTTGGCACCTGGTGAGTGTTAATTTCAGCCGTTGCCAGAAACCTGTTGGCAAGTGGTGATTTCACTTCTCTGGCAGCGCAAACAAACATTCTCCTCGGTCTATGCCGAGTTACACCAGTTAAAGGAAAGTATTTTGTTCATTTCTGCCCTGCTTGTGTCAGTCCACCGATCAAGTTTCATGAGATCATCACTGTCAGTGACAGGTCGCTCATTTTGCATTCTTTCGTATCTGTAACATTTGTTAATGACCTTACATATTATGTCAGCAAATACAACCTTATTTTTTTCGATTCTTTATCTTTCGATTCAGAATAATAACTGCACAGAAAACGCTAAAACTGTGGATTTATGCAGCGGCTCGTGTGAATTGGGCGGCTGCACACTGCACAGCATCTTGTGGCATTTTCAATGTAATTTTTCTAACCACGGTGGACGTCCCCACCACTGTGGACTGTGAGATTTCCAGGTCTCAGCCTTTTTGCCTCCCATGCGAATATACATTTTCCCGTAAATTGCCTCAAAATTGCATCTGTAAATCATTGCCTGGTTTGGTAATGAAATGTAAATGGGTTTTAAAGGAAATTGAATCAAGGTTTTAAAGTTGTTTATTAGATCATAACCACCAGGACGGTTTTAAAAGGCCATTAAGTTAAGTGAAACCCAACTTCATGTGTGTAGCCTCCAGTGGCTGAACTTTCAAATTCGTTTCGTTTCGAGAATCATTTTTTACCTGTCAATAAAAAAGATGAACGCTTCAAATCCATCTGAGAACACCGCTAACCTTCAAAACCTCTTAGTAGGCACAGCGGCCAAATCATCTACAATATACACAGTTATAACCATCAGATAAAATAGGAAAGTCTAATTTACAGCTCAGTCTTTATCTTCCTCATCAATGATATTTCTCAGTGACCTCATAAAACCGCATGATGGATGTAAAGAGATGAGAGCGGTTGAACACGGACTATTCTTGCAGTTTCCCATATGTGACCCTGGATCACAAAACCAGTCTTAAGCAGCACGGGAACATTTTTAGTAAAAGACAAAAATACATTGTGTGGGTCAAAATTATCGATTTTTCTTTTATGCCAAAAATCATTAGGATATTAAGTAAAGATCATGTTCCATGAAGATATTTTGTAATTTTCCTACCTTAAATATATCAAAACTTTATTTTTGTGAGTGGATGGTCTGCCACAGTGCCCCTGATTAACAACTTCAAAGGCAATTTTCTCAATATTTAGATTTTTTTGCGCTCTCAGATTCCTGAGTTTTAAACGGTTGTATCTCAGCCAGATATTGTCCTATTCTAACAACTCATATATCTATAGAACGTTTATTTATTCAGCGTTCAGATTATGTAAAAATCTCAATTTCGAAAAATTGACCCATAAGACTGGTTTTGTTGTCCAGTTTCCCATATATAATATACAACATCCTTGGTAGCAAATGTCTGAAAATGCTTTCAATAATATCAGATGTCACAGTCTTTCTTTCTTTGCATTTGTCTTAAACCTTGATATAATATTCTCATATCTGTTTTAAATAAAAGGAGTTTAGAAATCTACCATGTTCTATATCATAAATCCAGTTCTATTTATGTCACATAATGTAAATTCAATTTGATATAACAGTAACATGAATCCAATTCCAGCTCCCAAATTGAGAGGGGATGGGGGATCCGAGACCCCATAAGAGGTAAAAACAGACTTAGGGGGTCCATCAGATATATGTATAAAAATACGATGACAAATCTAAATGTTGTGCAGACGTAAATATTGTGAATGAATTTAATAATTAGGTCTATTATGGCTATGTTTAGGCCACTTTTCACGCGCCCCAAAATGGTGGGGACTCCCATAAGACATGATTCAGTTTGAGCACTGTCCAGTTCTGTATATAACATACACTCACTTCTATAATAACATAATATCACATAAATCTTATTCTTCATATATCATAAATATAGATCTATGTATATATGACATAAAACATGAAAACATACTCTAACCCTGTCTTATTTTCTCTCTCAGGCATTCAACAACTTTTAGATCGATCAACTCCAGACAATGTAAGTAAATGGAGACACACGTTGACAAAATGTGTATTTTTGCGTTGAAATAAAATTTCCATATTTCATGGTTGTGAACCAATAACATTGACGGCAAAAAGACATGTTAATCTTTACTGTATTAAACTGACAGAATAATGAATACATCAATGGAAGTTCTGATATATGCAATGGTAATTTAACCAGCATGCTGTAATGTAATGACTTTGTCAGATAGGTTTTACGCATTAACCTGGTTCAATGCATGTTAATTGGCGAGAGACCCTTGGAAGAAGTCCAGGAGATGTTCACGCTGGTTCACATCGTCAGTCTGTCTGAACTTGCCCTGTGTGTGAATAAAAGATGTGTAAATATGAGAGAACACAAATGAGGAATTATACACATAGAATCATAAGGAAACTTGACAGGATTTCATGGAGTTCTCAGTTGTGGATTTGGTAAATTTGATACTGTAAATAATTAGGAACGTAACAATATTTTAGATATCGTGTTATCGCAATAGTAAAATTGTCTCAATATTAAGGTGGTCACACGACTGTATGAAACGATAGGTCTTCTGGGCATAACATAGAGAATGTTTGTACAAATAATAGATGTTACCTTTGTCAAGGTCCATCTGGTGCAATGATTTTATTTGATAAAAGGGATCTTTAGGTCATTTGACCATCTCACTTGCAACAGTGATGATAAGAGGATAAAGAAAATACAGCAGCAAATATACCGTACCGTGGACTTTATACCGAGGTATTATCGCACGGTGAGATAATGTTTGAGTTGATATTGAGATCTTCAGTAATATTGACTTTTGATCGCAGACGAGAGAAATCTGAGCTCAGTTTGACACACTGTTGACATCTCTTCTCAGACATTTCCGACTCTTTTTCTCGGGAGACGCTTACATGAGACTTAAGGAAAAACAGAAATAATTGTGACATTAAATCTGTGATTCTTTCAATGATTTTTCTTCACTCTTACATGATTTTCATAACAATTACAAACATTTCAGCCGAAATACTGAATTGATTTATTTTTATAAAATGTATTTGTTACAATATTATAAAGAGAATAAGAAATCTCACTGCTAAATTACTCGAATTAAACATGAAAAAACAAAAAACGAAAGCCCAATGTCAAGACTACAGTGTGGTCATGTGTTTATCTTGATGTTGGGTATAATGTGACGTGGATATATTTTCCTAAAATTCACCGAGCTAATTTACTGCACTCCTCCACAGACGTCTCATTATTTCCTCATTTCCAAAGTAGACATTTATCAAAACCTGATAACACAATCTTGCCTTTAACACTTATTGCATTCAGTCGTGTCATTTTGCGCTGGAGAAAGAAACCCTTGCCAAAGGTCAAGCCCGTCTGCCTGGTGATCATTTCTCCATCCTCCATTACATTACTGTTTGTCTTGCAATTTCCTCTCATCAGGATATCGTTTGATTATGCAAATATGCAGCTGCGCTGGGCACCTTGCTTGTGTGGAATGTGATGTTTATCGCCATGGCGATGGATGCTGGGGGTTCAGACCCGGCCAGTCCCTCCTCCCGCTGGCTTATTTGACACAACCCTCTTCCCTGTCTAGTCTCTGCCTGCCATGATGTGCGATGATGTGCACCCAGTTTATAAATAGCTCCTGCTTTTCACATCGGTTTTACATAATCAGGACGTTTCGCCTTGCGTTAAATCAATGTTGACACGGCACCAGGGGGACCACGGCTTGATTGTCAGATATAACAACGTTCATTTATCTCCCTTTAGAAACTTGACTCTATTTTCTGTTTCAGTATGGCGCATTTGACTCCAGACACATTCCGGTGTCGCATCGTATTAACAAAATGATAATTGAGCACATCTGAAGAGTTTCACGAAGGATCAACAATCGGATTTAAGAGTGTATAGGGCAATAATCTATGAAATGTCACATTCTAAATGATCAATTGTTTCTCAGTCTAATAATACAAAAAGAAGGGAAACTCGTTTGTATTAATCTGTATATATAGTGATGTCAGGACATCAGACATGTGAGGTGTGTGGTACAAAATACAGAAAACACTACACCTGGGCAAAATACAGAATATGGGTTTTACATGGACATACCTTTTTACAGGAAAATAAAAAGCTGATGGAGCAGAAGCATTTATTTGGAATATTTTCCATGTGATTTTACTGCCTGCTCCTCTCGTCTGTCAATCCCACAATCCCCTGCGCCGACACTCACTCCCATAGAGAGACCGCAAACGCTTGTTTCTGCATGTGGGTGGACACACACACACGCACACGCACACACACACACACACACACGCACACACACACACACACACACACACACTGATGTATGCCTGAGAGACGGTGATTTAGCGCTGCTGACACACACTGACATAACGGCATTGAGCTTGTTGCGGATGAAAACGCAGACAGCAGCAGAGGACCAGAGGGGTCACTCGTGTCCTGTGCTTGAACCTGATGACCGTCTGCATTAGTCTCTACAGCGGACAGCTTGCTGCTTTCTGTGATGAACCGAAGAGCAGTGACGCTGCAGGCCTGCTACGTGTATGTGGATCAGTCATCCGCTCCGTCTGGAACACACCGAGAGGTTTCACTGGACCCCTTTGATGTGTAAGTCTCTGATCCCAGAGCTGTGATCCGGGGACTGCTTTCTTGTTTCTTGATAAGACCTACCTAAAAACGTTTCGTGCTCTATGGGTTTTTTTCATTGGGGCCTTCAGAATTGGATTTAAGATTATGGTCAATTTCTAGGTCAACGGTTACGTGTAATGTTTCCTGAAGGCTGCCCAAGTGTTCCTTCTGTCATGGCTGGACAGTAAATCGAATTTGTAAGATGTATTGGTATATTTTAATAAATGATGCACGATGATGCAACACAATCTCACGACAACTCGTAACTATTTCATATCTGCTTAGGTTTAGGGAGGGCTTTATTAGTGTTTTCTTGCATGGTGCAAGTTTAAAATACATTTTTTAAAGATTTGTTTAAATAAAGATTTAGTCATATTAGATGTAGGCATTAGAAATAGTTATGATGCTGGTGAGATATTGATTCACAGTAGTTGTAGCTGCTGATGATTCTTTTTACCGGAGTGCATAACCTAGATTTGACAGGAACATCCTCCAATTGTAAATGTTACAAATTCAATTCAAATTCAATATTTTGTCAGGAGTGGACGAGCCTTATGTCATCACTAAATCACCACTCACTCCAAAAATGTTCACTTTACGTGAACAAATCACTTTCATTTAACACAACTGTAGGTTTCTAGCTCAAACTTGCACTAAACACAAAATAGAAGCTCTTTGGATTAACATAATTCAAGCATGGACCGTGGTTCCACACATTTGAGTAGTGTTTTCTTAACATGTAGAGAGAACATGACTGAATCAAGTAAACCCAACACGACACTATTCTGCACAACTCCTAAAACAGTGTCGCGCTAGCAACACAAAGGTCGTAGGTTCGATTCCGGAGAACACACATGCTGACAAAAGACATGTATACACAAGGTGCAATGTACGTTGCTTTCGCATCTGTCAGATGCATACATGTCAATGTACCTTTAGATCGCTCTGATTTCATTGTTAGATAAGGCTCAAGTCCTTTCTTTGAACGATGGGATTTTGCTTGTTTTATCAAACCAGTGCCTGGTTAAATGGGTGGTTGGTTAATCTTTTGATCTTCAGTACAACTGTACACGGATAATAAAGAGATGAATAACTTCAGTGTATTATGAAAACCAACATCAGCCCCAGTCAGAAATTCTGCGCCGTTTGTCTACTCTATTCATTGAATGAAAAAGCGTTCAGGTAAATATATGCTCCACACGAAGCTTATTGAAATATTCATGCTGAGGTCCGGTCTTTTCCCGATCCATTATTACCCCAGTCAGCATCTTAATATCTGTGAAACTTTACCAGTGTGGAAGGTTGTTTGTATTTCTGTTGTCCAATTCACACGAGACTCATTACTGAGTAACCTTTACTTGCTACTTTCTACTTTTTGGTGCTATTTCTGCACTTACGATAAAATAACTAAGACTCAGATGACTCTAGCTGGAAGCCGTGTCCGTCTGACTCCGGTTTCTGCATAACAAACGCGCTTGGTTTTAATCGCAGCGATCTTTTTACTTGTGCTTCTAAATCCATTCCTTTGGCTTTTGTCTGACAAACACTGGCAGGAATTCCAGGACAAATGTTCCTTCCAGTGTTTTGTTAACAAGGAGTGTGAGGAGAGCAAATGAGCTTGAAATAATGACTCGGGTATAAAGCGGGCCGCGATCGCAGCCAAAAATGGAATCGCATTTTACGAGGCCCAAAACTCGAAGATTTCAACACGTTCTGAATGTGAGATTTGCATTTTGAGTGCAGAAGAATTGAGTGGGAAGTCTGCCAGCAGTGTGGATATTTTTTCACGCTTGGCGGCCAACGAACGTATAAAAGTTACTAAAATGACTTTGTAGTTTTGAAAGAAATAGGGACACGCACAAGATGACCTACTCGTGAAACATATTGAAGTCTAAAGTGCATATAGATTGATACCATTCCAAAGTTTGACATCCTATATCGTGATGCTTTTGCTCTAAAATTTAGATTTTCTTTTGTCCCAATTTTAAAAAGACTTTGACTTTGATAGACGATTGAAAATGTCGGGTTAACTCTATAACTAGGTTCTACTGTATAACTATTCGAAGGTTAGATCAAAACATTATCTAACCTTTCACATATGAAGTTTCACTCCTAATCCTCAGACTGCAGTGGAATACTGTAAACCTCAATTTCATTAACATTCTCTGGCATGAAGGCCGACAAAATCACTGCGGTTGCAACCTGCCTGAAGCGATGATGCTATTTAAAACAGATGTGTCTGTTTGGTTTTAGCAGGCGAAGGGGAAACGGGAATGAGGGACACGCTTGCTGTTGTGTCAATTAAACAGCCACGCATCATCATACGCTAACAGCACCGTCTTTGCATTTTTAACGTTAGGATTTAGCAAATCAAATCACTACAGACGAATCACAGCATTATGTAACAGATGTGAGGTTATTAAAGCGGCCGGTGTGCTGCTGAAAAATAACTCCTGCCAAATTAGGACTCCCCCATTCCCCACTAACATTAGGTGTTAGGATTAGGTGTGGGGGGAGTTAGGAATAGCTAATCCCCCAGCAGTTTCGATGAGGGGAGTCGTAATCTGACGGGGAGTCAACATTCGGCACAATTGATCTTCTGAAATAAAAGACTTCGATGTACTGGAAAAGCACACCGTAATGTTCAGAAGTCAACGCTTGCTTTCAGCTCCAAAAACAGCGTTTATTGAATCTCGCCTGCCCAAAAATGGCTCGTTTTGACTCAAAAACACCTGGATGTAAATGTAAATAGTGCATGACACTGCTGCGAAAACTCTTTGTTTAAAAACGGGGCAAATAGTCGTGAAAAACTCAATAAGTAACCTCTACAAGGGGAAAATGGCCTTAATAGGATAGTTCATATAACAAAATCTAAATTCTGTCATCATTTTCTCATGTAAGCGAGTCTTTCTTTCAAAAGAAGATATTTTGAGATATGTCTCAAGTGGTTTTGTGTTCATACAATGGAAGTCAATGGAGTTCAGTGTTGTTTAGTTTGGGTCTCAACATTCTTCAAAATATCTTCTTTTTTAACCCATGTCAAGAAAAGTACACACAGTAATCTGCAATCTTACGTTTCAAACAGAGAGGGCGCTAGAGAGACAATAGTTGTCACCGAGGCCCCTCTTAAATTTGGCCGAAACAAAACACGGGGAGAGATTAAAAGTTGATATGTTTGCCTTCGTATGGCTGATGCATTACATGAAGCATTGGCTTTGTCACAAGGTGTGCCCACGTTTGGGAAATTTGCAGAGGCCTGGCGTTTTCATCAGGCACACTGGGGGATAACTGCGGGAACACTCAGCAGAAAGCGGCGAGGTGAATGTGCAGACGCTTTGAAAAACCACGGGCGCTTTTGTCAGCAGAGGTGTCACATGAATGCACGATTAGCTCCTTTTTTCTGTTGTGCTAACATGATGTATGGTAATGTCTTTGACATGCGGGCATGCGTTTTTAAATATAATGCAAAAAGAATTAGAACGCACGTATCTGGGATGGGTTACTTCAAGGACGACGGCTGTGACATCTGTCAACAGAAAAAGACAAGCCATCGGGTGTTGAATGCACACAGCCCCACTGTGATTACCTATTACTGGCACTTCACCTCGCAGAACAATCGGATTTCCTTTAGCTTTTTACAGCTTTCCTCTCGCTTCTTTCATTGTACTCGTTTCTTTTTCTGTATTACGTGTTCGCCAACAGTTTGATTGTTGCTAATAATGAGAGTCAGGAAGAAGCTTGATACTGTTGGGCAAGCCTCTTTAACCCTGTTTACACACTAAAAGATATACACAGTATTTAAATCTTATTATCTGAGTATCTTAGTCTTGTTTTCCAGTACAAATATTCAAACTAAATAGTGTTTTCTGAAAATCGTGTCAAGTTGAGTTTGTGCTTAAAATAATGGAGTAAGAAAATTTGAAAAATGTATTCAAAGGGAAAACGACATTTTTCCTTACCTGTTGGTGAATACTTTCTTTGTTTTCAGAAAAAAACATTTTGATGATTTATTTATACATGTATTTATTTTTCGGATGTAAATATATGCAGAGTTCATTTTTCTTTTCAAAACGTGCTTTTGTGTTAGCTGTATTTTTGTATTTTTATGAAGAATAACAATATTATTGGAAAAAAATCACAAAAGACCCTTGCAATATCCAACGTGCCCCTTCTTTCACAGTGAATAACACCTAAACGTGTTCCTTAAATATGGAGTGTAAAGCACAAACAGAAAGTGATCTGAAGGGCTCGGGGGGTGAAATAAAAAGAGTTCCCCTGTAGAAATCTCAGCTTTTACCAAAACGCTTTGTCTGAAGTGCAGGTTAACCTTTGATCCCAGACACGGATTCCAGACGCTTCGCCTTTGACCCGCCAACAACGGAATTGGAGTTACACTCGCTTTAACACACAAACTGATGCTAAGATTTACAGCCAAGGACGAGAGAGGTCAACGTGCTGCAGATGGGTTTTCCAACAAAATTAGAACTATATTTGTAGTGGGATTTTATAAGCGTTAAACCCGTCTAAAGATACAGAAACAGGATTACTGACGGACCGCCTGCCTGGCAGCCATTCATAAGCAGACAAATATCGTTTCTTACAGAGGGTCAGACAGAATGATTGTTCCACTAATGTACCACGGCACAAAGTGTTCTTATGACCTCTCGAACATGCTCACGACAAATGCCGGACGGCCTGATATCACCCTCGATCTAATAATGCCACGATTCACTCGTGTAACATTTTCAACATGACTTTATTTCTCTGTTGGAGATAAAAATGCATTTTGGCAAAATTCCAAACGATCACAACAAATGGGTTTATGTTCTGAATCTCTTTCGTGAATGTTGCACATCAAACGCAGAGTCTCCAAAACAACAAAACCAAAACAAGTTTCTCTTTCTGTCCTGATTTAGATTGGATTCATCATCATCAAGATATTTCATAAATCTGCAATAATTCATGATCGCACACACAGGGATTATTAGGCCGATGTTCTTTGCAAACCATTCTTAAAGGAGGCGATGCTCCATCTGCTCTCTCATCATTTCACTTCTACGGCTCAACCCCCAAATCTCTCTCTCTTCCTGTGTTCTCTCGATCTCGCCCGCCCTCTCATCTAGGACTCTCACGACTGTTATTTATAAAACTTAAACCTTTTAATTACACGTTAACTCTCATTTGCTACCACAGAGCTAAACCAATTTCCCCCTAAGCAGCTACATAATACGGGATTTAGGGGCCGTACTTTGACAACATCAGCGTGAGGTGTGCGTTTGTAAAGCAATTTGCCAACTTAACCAAGCGTACCTCTAATTTCAATATGCAAATCATTCATTCATCACTAAAGTGAGTTTTCGTGTTCGTCGATGTTAAACAATTTAAAGTTCTAGTCTAAATGCCTTTTCTTTCCGAGGAAGAACAGAAAACGTATTCGTCGTTAAATAATATAAAGGGTGCGTTTATATTTGGCATTAACATGCGACCTGTATCTGGATGTTGTCCACATACACATTGAAAAGACAGAGGATGTATGTCAAATCACACAAGATGTTTTCTTGACCACTTCAGCTTTATGATCACACAGGCTATCTGTGACTGCCACGGACGGGTTTTACTCGCACACACAGCACCACTGGTGTTTGTAAACGCATCATTTGTTTATTTTCATGTCACAGACACGAATCCCAGATAGCACAATCCATCTGGCTTACGTCTATTTGACGTCTGCATTTACATCTGTAAGACATCTGCAATACATAGTTTGCTCATCTGCAATACGTCTCGGAGACGTCTGAACGTCTGTTATACGTCTGCTAAAGATCTGGAGATCTGCTGCATAAAAACATCTGCTAAACATCTTAGAAAGAAACATCCATTCTAAATCATAAACATCTTACAGACATCTTCTAGATGTCTATATGACGTCTGACAGCAGACATCTCCGAGACGTATTGCAGATGAGCAAACTATGTATTGTAGATGTCTTGCAGATGTAAATGCAGACATCAAATAGACGTAAACCAGATGGATGTGTGCTATCAGGGATAGCAACACTATACCAGCTTGTTTCCAACATAGGCTACTTGTGTGTGTGTGTATTTACTGTATAGCATACGGCGTAATATACTCTCTGTTTTCCCGCTGTCCCGAGGGCTGCTGCCGTGTCTCGTACCGTCCCCGGAAGACAGCTTGAAACGGAGCTCTGAATACACCGTATATCATTTACACACAGAAACAAGATTGTATAGTGTTGCTTATAGCCGATGTCAGTAAACACGCTATTTAGGGCGCAGACCAAAGAAACGACGCGCTGTCACTTTCAGCCGAACCAACCCAAATACACGAGAACGATGTAAGTGGTCGCTTTTGATCATAGGAACTTCGGCCTACTTATGTGATTATTTTATGTGTCTGTGACATGAATAAACAAATGATGTGTTTAAAAACACCGTTAGAGTCTCTGTGTGTGCGTGTGTGTGTGTGTGTGTGTGTGCGCGCGCTAGTGAAACCCGCCACAGCTCAAGTACAAAAGCTTGTGTCATTTTACAAACGTCCTCTGCTTATACTTTCACATATAAGATCATTAATGGTTTTAACCGCGGTTTACTTCCCACCGCTGCCTCGAGTTCAACATGGCTGCGTATCAAATGTGTAACATGCTCATCCTCCCCATAATACGTGTTGTGTGAAATCTCCCCGCACCGGGGCTAGTTTTAAATTGAAGGCTTATTAAAATAATTGGCGGGAAACTATAGAGCAGGAGTCTTCAACTAAAATTGCTTGAGGTCCAGTAAACAAACCCTCCTTGCCAGTAGAGGTCCGGACAATTAAATACCTAAAATCATGAATTGATGGTTTTTGGCAGACCAAAGAAATAAACATGTCTTTTCATATCTATACAACGGCATAACGATGTCTGACAACAACATAATGATGGAAAATGTGCAAAATGCCCTAATCTCTAAACCTGCACTGAACATACATTCATTTCAACATGAACAACTTTAAAAGAAAACTAAAGTGTTGTTTTCTGCCGAACTGAGATGAACGAATAGCAGCATCAAGTTGTGACTGATCATCATCTGATAACATTTCAGCTCTTCTTGTGGCTGTTGCAGCTGAAAGGGGGTTTGTTTAATATTTTCATTTAGTTCGTGTCTTTATTTTCCTTCTAAAAGTGTTTCACACGCAGGCTCCATTCACTCTTTTACAATTTCCCCATCAGTAAAGGGCTTGTTGTGTTTTCCTAAGATCCACTGTATTCTTAGTGAACATTCATATGCTCGTTGTTGGGCGGTAAGTGAGTGAGGGAGGACCCGTGTAGATCGCTCCTACTGGGCTTTGAGCTCATATATGTCCGTGTCCTTACCTCGGACTGCTGCGGGTAAGTTTCTTCTAAGTGTCTCTGTCTAGTTTCATAATGCCGTTTAAGGTTTCCACTTTTGACAACCGCGACAGACTCCAAGCAAATGAGACAAACCGGCTTCGTGCATGTCGATGCAGGAAGAATAAATGCAAATCTCTCGACCCATTCATCTCGGAAAACATGGTTTTCAGCGTCAACTTTTCTAACTTTTGAAAAGGACATTGTTTTTCAGTCACTGACAGTTACATCTGTCTGCGCGCTGTGCAGCGACTCTGTCTCAGCTCTCTTCACTCGTCGAGACGTCGATGTCTGAACGTAGCAACAGTGCGCATGTGTTAACTGTCCGTGGCGCCGTAGGACCCAAACTGCTACTGAGTGGACCTTGATGTGCCTGCTATAAATTTGATTGCATTATAAAATAATGTTAGGCGTTCATTTATTTATTATGTCAAAAGGCTTTGAGGTCCGGACGGATGCATCTTGCGGTCCGCATCCGGACCGGAGTCCGCTAGTTGGTGACCCCTGCTATAGAGATCCGATCAGTTATCCAGATGTGGAAGCCACTTGTTGACAAGTGTAAACGCGCTGTGTCCTGATTGTCTGAAGAGCCGATCTGCTTGTTCGGATCACCGAGATCGCATGTTAATGCCAAATATAAACGCACCCTATGTTCTGCTTGATTTAACAGCATGTCATGTGTTATAATTTAATAATCTGCTAATATTGAAAAGATGGAAAGATGTTGTCTTTACATTCACATCTCACTTGACCCCGTTTGACTCTCTTAAAAAGCTGAAACATTTCAGCCGTGTGTTAAATGATTATGAGCAAATATAAAACCAGCAAAATACATTTAATATATATGAATTATTAATATTCACAGAGATGTATCTCCTCAGGCCTTCTTAAGTGTGAGCTAAATGAATGAAGAGACTCATTACAATCATTTGTTACCCAAAGACAATTACAGCAGTTGTTGACAATTTTTCCTTATGCTACTTCATTTATCAAATTACTTTTTCAGTCTGATTGTAATTAGTAACACATGTTTAAACCGAGGAATCTCTTTTTCATACTATCATATGCGATGCATTTGATCTTTGACAAAAATACTATGTTCTATATTTATTCCATATATTTAAAAATCTTCCTGTTTTCTGTTTTCTTTTTCATGTAAAGCTGCTTTAAAAATGTATCATTGTAAAAAGCATTATATAAATTAAATCATTTTTTCAACGAAACATTTTTACTTATACTTTAAAGACCATTATATTATACTGTAAATGGCGTTTCTTTCTGTGTAAAACCCACCATCGTGATGTTGTGTCTGGTTGCCAAGGTCATGCTATAGGGTTGCTATGGTGTTATGAGTGGTTGTTGTGTTGCTATGCTGTTGCTTGGTGATTCATAATTGTCCCGGGTTAAATTCCTCCTGTAAGTCCATATATGTTGGTCCCTGGATATCACCTAAGTTTATGGGTATATGAAAACAAAACAAAACAAAACAAAATTTATAGCATCAACATTTAAAAGTTGAGAAACCGTCTCAATGATCTAAAACCAATACAAATATTTTATGGAAATTCCCTTTTTATTTTATTACATTAAACTTGTTCCTTTCGTAACCTTGCAAACTTTTATTCTCTGCCTCCAACAAAAGGATGCATTTCAGCCTAATGCTGGGGCCACACCGAAGGTTTTTTTAAGAGTCTACTGGCTCCACTGGACCTCTTTTTTCTGTTCCACCTTAAAGCATCCGCACACTCGGACTCCAACCACTACCATCACTTGCACACGATAGCCTGGTTTTTATTGAAAATATTCATAATTAAATTGACAGAATAAAGAAAAGGGTTTGTTGAAGTGATAACTACGGTTGTTGTACTTTCTAACAGGGTATTGTTTTCTTGCACGTGACAATCAACAGAGTTCTTGTGCGTTTGTCCTCGGGGTTTCCCCCACACATCAGGATTTCTGATCATAAATATTCAACATGTTCTTCCGATCAGGTTCATTCACTCTTAACGCACATCACACCACAGGGAAATCTGATAAGATCATCTTTAGAGCCGTTTAAGATCACCGGGACTTTAGGACTGTCGGAAGGGGAGAAATCGGCCCGGTTATGTTTTGGTGTGGCCTCAGCCCAAGGCGTCTTTACCATTCATCATAGCTCTCTGTTAACATTTGATCAACATTCTGTTTCAGGTCACACAGAGATCACCGAGGTCAAAGTCTCTTGCAAAGGTCACTTTAACCCATCAGAAATCCAATATCTCCATGAGAGAGACATCAGTGCCTTCATGTGTTTTTCATAAATATTCTTAAGGAGATGCAAAAGGCCGGAGAGGTTAGCTATTATTTTTACGTTTATATTACTCCTGAAATGACACGAGCAGAGCTTCCGGCCTCGGCACGTCGATACGCTGTAGTTCAGCTTTTATTGTTTGATTGATGACAGCGAGGAGTGTTTTGATGTGTCGCTTTATCTTCTCCTAGCGCAAGCGCTCTGAATTGATGCCTGTAAAGCACGGCACATAAAAGGTTTGATGGTATAACGCAGCAGGTGTTGAGAGAAAGACGAGGGCTCGCGTGGCACGATAAAGAAAAAACAGAATAATTAGAAGCCTAAATGTGTGTGTGTGTGTGTCGTCGGTTAATGCCGTTCAATAGAAAGCTTGATACACTGCCTTAAAAATATTCACATCAGAACACCCGCATCACATCAATACTTGAGAACTGCAAAGCTAGAACGGTTTTCAAGTTGTTTGAGTTGCAAACAATTATTGTTATCCACAGTTTTTCCATCAGAATCTTTGAAAATGCATCACATAACTAACATAAATAAATGATATGTTGAGTAAAAACATAAATGCTGAAAATATCCATTGATAAAGAATAAATCAGTAAATCAGGTCATGGCCGAGTCATGACAGAATCAGATTAAACTCGGTTTCTCTGTCATTATAGGATGAAACTATCAAACAACTCGCATTTGTTCCCTGAAATGAGCCGATCGTAGCTCAGGGTGGATCATTCTCTACTATTTTTTATGTTAATCAATACGTAGCTGTCATTATCCACATGAAAGAATCACTTTATAACTGAAGGAGAAATTCATTAACCTGCTTCAACCTTCTAATCCACGCTTTGGCCTGTAAATCTCACATTTATCATTGTCCTGCATACACAACTAAGTCCCTCAAGCTACAGTAATGATGAGACCTGGGGTCAGGTCACAGAACCCCGTCGTCGTCACATCCCTGAGCGTTAAAATATCCCTCACATCAGACTGGAGACTTTGTCTCATCATATGCAAATGAAAAAGATGTTTCTCCTAAAATTGCTTACTGAGCCAAATGAGACTGTAATTGTTAAATGGGATGGGCAACGGTGTTTCATGCATTCTGACTTCTTTACACTGTTAAACGTGCGTGCTGTCTTCTCATGCTTGACATGGTCAACTTGTCACAAAACGAGTTGGACGAATTACGTAGTGTTTCTGTGCTCGATACACTCCCCCAGCGATGGTATAGGTTTCAGAAAGTTTTTTCGAACATGAAAAGCCCTTACGTAACAACTTTTCTTAGTCCCTTATTGGGCAAGCACGGCCACGGCAAGGCGAAAGAAATAGCCCGCCCACGCGTCAACCTACGAGCGATAGGAAGACCCGCCTACCATCAAGATTGGCTGCGCTGCGTCATGTTCAGCTGTGCTTGTTTGTTCACTGCATTTCAGTGATGGATGTTATATAAACGGTAGATATAACGCTGGATTTGGAGATGGTCTGAAACTGATAGATGGAGCGGTCCCAGTGCTATAAGATGAAAACAAAATAAAATGAAATAGAAAATCATAATATCAATATTTTGAGGTAAATCGAATGTAGATTGTAGATAAAATAATCTGTCTTTGAAAATTAAAACTTTATTGTACCAAATACTAAATATACTAGTATACTCTTTACTCTATATAGTAAATGGATTGTTTTTCTCTTTCAGGCACTATAAGCCCACGTGGGGATGAATGAATATAAAAGCAAAAAAAGATGGTTGTCAGACAGGCATAAATATAAATACATGTTCTATGCGTGTTTTACGTTTTACATTGTACATTTGTGAATACAAGAGCTTGAGTCCAAAATTTGACTATAACATGAGATCCATCTTTATTCAACATTTTCATGTGTTTTTTAGTATTATGTTTTTTTTTGCCGGCATCAGGTTAAGGGACACACGTTTAGTTTTAATGTTTGTCCTTCAAACAAGTGGCGTTTACAGATTTGCTTAAATCCGCCGCACCCTTAACAAAGATTTATTAATGTCGGTTTGTTTTATTCCAGCTCTCCAGCTTTGGCACCAGATGAACTCTGAAAGACAAAATACTCGCCGCTGAATCTGTGTTCTTGTTGCGGAGCGGCACAGGGACCTTTACATCATGTTTGTGAGGAACACTGGAACCCCTGAGAGATGTTTCCTGGAGATTTCTCCTCTTTTAGCTGTGATATACCCCCGTAGCTTCCCAGGGATTTGAAATTCAACCTTGCGGCAATTATGAATATTTTTAGTCACGCTGTCACTGTTAAGGGTAAATGAATGCTAGTGCAAACACAGGAAAGGTTGTGCTCGGAGCCGCCGGCTGAACGCATTCATTCAGATTTGCTGTAAAACCATTGCTTCTATTGCTTACCATTTGTAAGTCGCTTTGGATAAAAGTGTCTGCTAAATGACTAAATGTTAATGTAAACGTAAAACCGTTTTTCCCATTTCAATGAGAAGGGTGTTTTAATGAAGATGGAGGATAGACACGCAGGAGAGCCAAGACTGTTTTTCATATGAGCTTAATGGGAAATAAACACACTTCTCGCACACTTTTAAGCCCACATTTGAATTAAATTGACTAAAACTATTACAACTTTTCTGGTAATTCTAATAAAATAAAATATCTGCATAAATATTATTTGAAAAGCGTAAGCAAAATATAATTAGAAAATTGGGGCAATAAAATATTAAATAAAGTAAACTAAAACAGAAATAAAAAAATCTACTTTTAGCAATTTAAAAACAAACAATAAATAAATGAAAAAAACCATGTTGCAAAATTGATAAAAATTAAACTAAAATTCCCATGAAAATTTTACATTTAACTTATTTATGTCTTCATAAGTCACTTGAATTTAAATTATATTGAGCTGTCTTCAAAACTGGACTTCAAAACTTAAAAAATCTAGTTTAACCAATTTCAACTTTCAAGTCAGTAAATATAATTTAAATTCAACTGACTTATAAAGTCAATTTGATTTAACTTAAAAAAATGATTGTTGATTTTTTAAATATTTTTTATTATAATTCCTGTGTGGATGATACAATATCAAGGCAATAAAACAATTGAATTCTGTTTGTCATGATGATCGGCTAGTCATTGACTAATAAAATGTCATTAGTTATATTTATGATGAATCCAGTACTTTATGTTCTGGTGCTGTTAAGCTCTCACAGATGAAAAGATCAACATTCCCCATGATATGAGCCCTTTACCATGTCATCTCCATGGGCTTTAAGTGTCAGGTGATCCTTCACATACCAGCAGTAACTTCTCATCGTCCAGACCATAAAGGTCAAAGAGCCGCTCGGGATGTTCCCTCTGTCCACATCCTCCAAAACGCTGCAGGAGACAATAGACATATCTGCTCACCTCGCCAATTGCTTTGTAAACGTAACACGGTCCCTCTCTAAAAGCCCCTATTCACTTGAATTATTCAACAACTGAACCATTAAGCTTTTAAAGCGGATCATTCTTTTTAAAAAAGCGTCAGTAAGTGGACGGTGTAGACATCTGTTTTCTCTCTGCCTCTTCTTTTGTCATCTACCCATTGTGTACCTGTTGAATGATGGAACTTTATGTAACCTGGTTTATTTGAAAAAGGCCAGCCAACAAGTCAGCAGAACAATTAAATGCTTTATCAGAGGATCTTGATTCAAATCGTATAATGGATTCAAATGTATTGAGTGAATGAGAGCAGGTATACAGTACAAGAAAACAAAAGCTTTTTGTCTTAAATATCACCACTCACTCTCAGAGGCATTTATCAAATCAATAAACATCCAGATTATATCACAGGCTTCATTTTATTTCTACATATTCTTTAATATTTCTTATTTAAAGCTTTTAATAGATGCATGAACATTCACCTTGAGTCATGTTAATGTTTTTACATGTTTTGTATGAGTGTTGTGTATATACAAAATATCAGATGTTTTAGCATTGAAGTTCATTTAAAAAAGTAAATACGGTTTAAACTCATTTAATCTCTACATTAATTTCACATCAAATGGGTTTTTGTACATTTTCTAAGGGATGGACGAACCAGTACTCTTCAAAGCATCTTGATTTAATACAGAAAACATCTTGTTATCTCCAAATAAATGCAGATTTGATTCTAATATAAACATTATTGTACTAAGAGAGTGAAGTAATGATGGGCTTTTCTGTAGGCCAACCTGAAATTTAAAAACAAATGTTAAAATGAATGATTAATGATTGATGAAGTAAACAAATAAATACATCTGTGATCAACAAAAGTTTGATACATACAGGCTTTGTTCATCAAGATATGACAAATGAATTTGGAAGCCTAAATACTCTGATAAAATACACTTTTGGTTTAAGTTCAGAATCCAAATCCAAATGTTTGTTTAACAATCTGTCTAATAGGATGTCTTTTCGGCTTTATCCCACACTCCCATGTGACTAAAGACTAAAAATAGCATCTGGTGAAGTAGCTTCAATGAAATAAAGTATGTTCTTTTTTTTTCATTTCTACAAATGAATACGTGCTGTATTAAATGTTTGCTTGGTTTTCTTGAACTCTCAGTTGATTTTGTTGTAGATATGATGTCATGGTGCCTTTAAATCCCACCTGAAACCTGGACGAAGCCTACAGCATCTGATCTTTGGCTCTGGCATTGTCAGAAGAGCCGCTCACAGCAGCCGAGTGAATGTTCTCCACAGGTATCTGGACAGAGATGTCACACAGGTGTAACATTATCACCCTCCGTCTCTTAGCCGTGTTTTAAAACACCATTACTCTCTGAACGATAAAGACACGGAGGAACGAATTCACTCGGCACTTTAGAAAAAAAATCAATCTTCAACTATATTAGCTCACAGTGACTAGGGAGTGAAGATAAAGACCAGGTGTGCTGTAGGTGTAAGGGGGAAATACATGTGGAAAAAAGTCAAATGAATTAATTTCTCACAGAGTTTAATGTTTGGCTTAGAAGTGAGGAGCAATAATCAGCTCGGAGCCATCTGTGATGAAATCTGAGTTCATTCAGTTTGGAGTGAATGGGTAGATTGCTGTAAGACGTCTTGAATGGGTGTTTGGGGACCACAGTTCTCATAAAGTTGGACACTTGGACTATTAGACACATCTGCTGGTGTGGTTGAGGGTGATTCTCTCTGCTAATGTTTATCTCATTTACTTAACTTTCAACATTACTTTACTTCTTTAATCAGAACCTGATCCTTTACATTTTTTAAATTAAATATGCTATTCTGTAATAATTCTATTCTATAATTTTATAGACCGCTACGTAAAGTGTGAACACTGTTTCAGAAGCTTCTGTTTCAGTTATTTATTTTATCTTACATGTGTAGTTAAATCTTAAAGATATTTGTTTATCATTTGGGTTGTATTTTGTTGAAACATATGTGTAGTGAAACATTAATTGGAGAATCCCCTGTTGGGGTTTGTTATTATTTTATTTTTCTATTGTCATTTTATTTCATTTAAAGTCAGACTTTGTCAGGTCACAGCCATAGCCAAAAGGTTTCTTCCTCCCCTCTTGTCTTTATCATCAAAAATGTTTGTATTTCATCAAGCCATACATTTCATTAATTACATATTTAAAAGTTTCATGGCAGTATCAGATGGAGTTTCTGGCCAATTACTCTTAAACTCCTGCTGACTTTATCCATTGTTCCCAGACACAATTAGAGAGACGCTGGCTGATTTATACGCCGCGCAGACATATGGCCATTGGTTCATAAAATGCCATAATTACCCATCAAAACATCTAGAGGTGCTCATTTAACTAATGTTAATTAGTCAAAAACTTCAAAAGGGAATCTTCCAGCCATGAAACTTAACAGGATTGAGAACGGACGCGTGCTTTTCATAACACAAAAACCCTTTAAAAAGAATAGTGGTGCAGATTGTGTGTTTTGTGATATGAGAGGAAAAGATGCTGGTTGGTTCATGTGTCTAATAAAATTAATGAGTTAATGATGTTAAATAAACATTGCTAAAGTTTGGCCTTTAAAACATTGAAGTGGAATTCTTATATCATTAAGGTCATAGTATCAGATCCTGTGACCACAGATTGAAATGATACTGCACCCAAAAAAGAAAATTCTGTCATCATTTACTCACCTCAAGGTGTTCCAAATATGTATACACGTCTTTGTCCTGCTAAACACAGAGAAAGATATTTGGAAGAATGCTCATAACCAAACAGATCTTGGACCCCATGGACTACCTGTAACGGTCCTGTCTGCCCCCTTGTGTTCCCCTGACAGCTTTCCCGTGTTTTCCCTCCATGGACTCTTATTCACCGCACCTTTAACAGTCACGGACTACACTCCCCATAATCCTTTGCACCAGTTCGTCACCATCTTTTATTACACCCGCACCTGAGACTCATGATTGCACCCACACCTGATCAGGTCATTCCCTGGACTCTTGACATTCCTTGTGTTTTGTTCTGTTCTGTTCTTGGTCAGGTCTTGTTGTGTTGTGGTTGCTCTAGCTCCGACTTAGTACGTAACAGTCAAGATTATTCTAGTAAATAATATCTAATAAATGCAGTCTCCCGGTGGTTTATTTAACATATTTTGCATTAAGTGAATCCACCTTGAAAATATTCACACCGTTCACAGGTACAAATCTTCATAATAATAATAATAAAGAGGTTTTTATGCCAGAATCAAATGCTGTTTTGTGCAGAAATCTCTCTTGAAAATACACATCTCAGTAACAATCCCCTTTTAAAATCTAAAAAAGAGTGCTTGTAAATTGTGATTATTTCTTTGTATAAAGGAAACACTGATGATTAAGTGAATTGTTGGTTTTGAAGTGCTGTAATGAAGTGCCGCAGGATATTACTATGTTTAGATGATGGTATCATCGCTTAATTCAATGTATAAAGCATCAGCTATTGCCAAGCAACTATTAGCATTAAAAAGATTTCATTTCCATAAATGGTGAAAGCTGCATTTCCATAAAAATCTGTATGAAATACCACAATTATTTGCTCTACTTTTTGCTAACCTAGACGTGCCATGCATCGCGATGCTGTCTAGGTAGGACCCTCACTAGGTTTCGAAACAGTTCATAACATTTACATTAGCAGACGCTTTTATCCAAAGCGACGTAGAAAGTAGGGGAAAAACAGTAGAAGCAATTTGTGCAACAAAAGAACAACAATGCGCATGTGCAGTAACTGGTCTCAGTCAGCCTATCACAGTATACAAAGCTAAGTTTTATTTATTTTTATTTTTTATTGCTGAATGAACAGCTGGCATGTACAGTGGCGTATTGTTTTATTGTGCTGGATGAATATATTACTTGATATGCTGCTCTTTGAACGCTGCTGTCCTGACCAGCACCACACATGCAGTCACATTTGCAAATTTCCACTCCGGGACTCGTGAACCTCATTCTGTGTTAAAAAATAAGCTGCATACCCAATCACTTTTTAGCATATGACGTCTGGTGTCCACAGCTTTTAAAGTTACAGTCCACAGGATTCCCCAATTTGCATCAGTTATAAAGCGCAATGATATAGTGGAGCAATTTAGCGGCTAACAAAGTTATTGGCACGTCTCCAGTGAGTCTTACATTAGCATCATGGCGCTATTCTCATTTCATGCCCCAATCATTCGAAATTTGCGGAAATGAAGTCGCCAGAGTGCAACAAACAAGATGTCAGAAATGATGAGAGTTCAGGAGAAACGGTGAATCAAATCACTTATTGAGTGTGAAAGCGTTAGATCTGCTTCTTATGAAGGTCAAGACCTGAAAGAAAAGATTTCATTTGAATTATTCGCATTGAAGACTATGAATAACACCATACAATTCCTATATATGGTTCATTCCAGAATGATTCATCTGTAAAAACAACCCAGGGTCAAGATATGAAGACAGATATTGTTAGGCAACATTTATTAAGGGAAACCTGAAACACTGTTGACGTCTGATTTTTCTTCTGTGATGTGGTGAATTTTAATGTTAAACTGGATGTTTGCTGAAAAATAACTGTAGGGCGCCTCTTGATTTTGTCCATTAAAAATTGGGTCATGCACATGGTTATGGATTTGATAGGTGGTTTGAGGTGAAGGGTTCAAAAAGAGACATGATGATGTCAGAGAAGAAGAACTAACTTATCTAAAAATAGTGCACCGCTTTATTTACTTAAATTTAGTACGCTTCCATAAGCAAGTCTTCTATTGTCACACATTTGCCCAGTTTCACAGAATATTCCCAGACTAAAATGAATGTTTGAGCTGTCTTAACTAAAAGTAATTTGCCCTGCCATATCTTTTAATATGTCATTGCCATAGTTTTGTCTCACGATGCACACCAGTAATGTTTTTATAAGGCATTTTATTGAAAGCGACTTAAATATCCTAAGGGCATAGTCCTGGCTTAAGCCAAGCCTCGTCTGTGAAACCAGGCCATAAAGTTTGTACTTAATATACTAAAAATAAAGTCTTTAGTACTTCTATTTACGGTGTCTCAAAATAGCAGTTAGATCTTCTGAAGTTTATATTAAAGAGTACTAAGGACTATTTTTTTGGTATATCAAGTACAAAATTAGTGCATGTAAATAGTACACTTAAATAATGCACTAAAAGTGCTCCAAGTCTACTTCAAATTTGTTTCACCTGGAAATACATTTTATTTTTTTATGTTATTATATTTTAAATTATTCAAATGTATATTTAAAAAGTTTGAAAAGTTGGTTCAATCCTACTGTTTGTAACTAAATACATTCTTAGAAATACAGAGGGTTCGTTGAAAGACATTTTACTTCAAATTCATGAAACAAATACATTTCAAAATTATACTTTTTATATTAAGTACAAAACAAATAGAGCACATTCAGTATGGAAGTGTACTTTAATAAAGTGCATCTTCGTGCACTTTTTTCACCTGGGATGATAAATCATGCCCAAGTAAATACACCTTACATAACAGGCCTAATTGTACACAGTGGGGTCCAAAATTCTACATGCACATAAAAAACTAAGATTATAAATTGAATTTAAACCCGTTGGATGTAAGAAATTTTACTTGAATTAAAATAAAGAACATGACATAATTCCAAGTCACTACTCAAATGAAAGTGAATTAGTGTTTTCCACGGACTCACACAAGATGCAAACATTCAATGAGGTGTTTACACACGCAGTGAAATTGAACTAATTGGAAAACATTGAGTGTGTGCCAATCAATTGTTGTTGAACCCGTTCCCGACCCTTCATTGTTTATAACACCTTACACGTGTTTGAGTTATGAAGCATGAGAGTTTACGGCCGCACATGTAAAAGCACTCAGTATAAACCTGTTACTCCTCTGGCGGCCAGCCAGCCGCTCTCTCACTGTAAGTTCTCTCCAGATTGTTTTTCTTAGTCACCTGTACAATCTGAGATCACCTCTTCTATCCTCTACTTACTGCTGCTGCTGGAACATTGAAGTCCATTATGAACAATTTACCAAATCCTTTCCACAACAATCCTGCAGTCTGCTGCCCTTAGACGATTCTCAGTCGTCTCCTTCACTCATTATCTGAAAACTACTGCAGGAACAATTCATCCATCCATCTGTCTATTATCTATCTCTCTGTCTGTCTGTCTATCTATCTTTTCTATTGCATCTGTCACTCGATCTGTCTGTCTTTTTATACAGTATCTGTCTGTCTATATCTATATCAGTGTTGGGTAAGTTACTCTGAAGAAGAAATTAATTACTCGTTACTAATTACATATTTGATAGTGTAATTAGATTACTGTACAAATTACTCTCTCCAAAAAGTATTTAATTACTTCTTACTACACTGACCAAAATTATAAATGCAACACTTTTTTTTTGCCCCCATTTTTCCTGAGCTGAACTCAAAGATCTAAGACTTTTTCTATGTACACAAAATATTGTCTATATACATATCAAATATTGTTCACAAATGTATGTTAGTGAGCACTTCTCCTTCGCCGAGATAATCCATCCACCTCACAGGTGTGTCATATCAAGATGCTGATTAGACAGCATGATTATTGCACAGGTGTGCCTTAGGCTGGCCACAATAAAAGGCCAATCTAAAATGTGCAATTTTACTGTATCGGAGGGGGGTCCGAAAACCAGTCAGTATCTGGTGTGACCACCATTTGCCTCACGCAGTGCAACACATCTCCTTCGCATAGAGCTGATCAGGTTGTTGATTGTGGCCTGTGGAATGTTGGTCCACTCCTCTTCAATGGCTGAGCGAAGTTGCTGGATATTGGCAGGAACTGGAACATGCTGTCACATACGCCGATCCAGAGCATCCCAAACATGCTCAATGGGTGACGTGTCCGGTGAGTATGCTGGCCATGCAAGAACTGGGATGTTTTCAGCTTCCGGGAATTGTGTACAGATCCTTGCAACACGGGGCCGTGCATTATCACGCTGCGACATGAGGTGATGGTCGTGGATGAATGGCACAACAATGGCCCTCAGGATCTCGTCACGGTATCTCTGTGCATTCAAAATGCCATCAATAAAATGCACCCATGTTCGTTGTCCATAACATACGCCTGCCCATACCATAACCCCACCGCCACCATGGGCCACTCGATCCACAACGTTGACATCAGCAAACCGCTCACCCACACGACGCCATATACGCTGTCTGCCATCTGCCCTGTATACAGTGAAAACCGGGATTCATCCGTGAAGAGAACACCTCTCCAAAGTGCCAGACGCCATTGAATGTGAGCATTTGCCCACTCGAGTCGGTTACGACGACGAACTGCAGTCAGGTCAAGACCCCGATGAGGACGACGAGCAAACTGTCTATCTATGTATCTGTCTGTCTGCGGTATAAAAACTTTCAGAAGAAGAACTCCAGGGATCTCCAGCTCTTTGATCTTGACTGGATCTCCCCCACAAAGCATTCCAAATCAAGTCATTTTTGCCACTTCAGACTCCCTTTGGTGTCAAGTTTCTTGCTCAGAATTCACTTCTGAGCCCCTGCGCGCAGACCGAGGCGATCCGAGTGGGATGTAATGAATCGGAGGGGTGCATAATCAGTTTCTGCCCAGCTAATGAAGTACCCGCGTCGTTTTCCTGCTAAGCAGGCTAGTCATTAAATTAGCCCTCGCGTTCAGCCCACCTTCAACCATCTCAGCTGCTGTTCCCTCTCTGCCACGGAAGAGAGTTTGCCAAACATCTCGAGATACTTCATCAAGTCTGGAATTAGAAACGTGGGACAAAAGAAACAAGAATTGATTGATCATTTATTAACATACAAGATGGTAAGATGGTAAGAAAGAGCAATATCACAAAACAAAGCTAAATTGCCCTCCTCATGCTTCGATGAGATTCTGTCCTTAAGAAAATGAAACACTAGTTCCCATCTGTTTCAAAGGCAAATATTGTTTTCAAGAAGAGTGGAGGCCACTCACAGAAAATTGCAACGAGGTCTCGTCTCTGTTTTTCTAGAGATGTCAGGCCTTTGTGCCATTGAAAATGAATATTCACTTATTTGTTTGTTTGCTTTAAATTGCAACCAGAATGCCACTCACAAATGGAATTTATTCAAATAAAAATCCATTTAACTATTGTAAGTAGTAAGTAAAACAAATCGCACATACACACACAACAAACAGAGTATTAACATTAGCATTATATTGACTTGAATCAGTAAAAACATCACGGTAGACATTTTGTGGTGTTGTAAGGGAATAATAATGTGTGTGTACATCAGTCTGTGATTACATCATAACAAAACTGAAAAATGAAAGGTTTTATTCGTTAATTTTCTCTTACTGTAATGAGTGAAAAATGTACTACACTTGATACATCATTTCTGTCATAATGCTTGTTTCTTCCTGTCTCCACATCCTTCTCACAGTTCCTAACAGGACAGCAGATGTTAGTTTGTAGGTTTTGGCCCGATACCTTTAATACAAGGCCCAATACATCTGCTAATGTTCCCGCTTCGTTCCGGGGTCCAGAAGCAAGTAAGGTTTTGGAAGGAAAAGCATCTACTATGCGTCATCTGCCTGTCATCCTTCTCATAAAAATGTGAAACGACAAACTCTTCTCTACACTGAAACTGGGCTTCTGGGATCTTCTGTCGCATTAGAGATAATGCGTGTGCGTCAATGATGATTTAAATACCATCTCTGCCATGATTTCCCCTTTTTTCATTTTCTGGTAAGGATCAACATTCATGTTGTCAATATCATAGTTCAGACCGTAGAGACAGTTTACAGCATATTCTCTTTCCTCCCTTTGAATATAAACAATAGAGCCTTTGTTTTTTGGACAATGCTCTTGAGAAAGGTGATTCACGATGCCATAGAAGAACCATTTCAGGGCTGCACGATTATGAGAAAATCATAATTTGTCAATTATTCACCTCGATATTGTAATTGTGATTAATATTTTATATTGAAGCTTTGAAATGTAAAAAATGAAGGACACTCTCTGATTTGCCACTGTACTCGGTGCCCAAACACACCGCCGAAATGCACAGAAATGAAGGCAAATGGTTTATCTGGCTTCACTGTAAAGAACCTTTAGAATTTATTTTAAGAGTGAATCTGAGTGATGCACTGTAAAATCTGCCATCTTTGCGCATTGAACCACAGAACATTTTGAAATATGATATGGAACGAGAAAAAAGAGAAAGCGACATCAATTAGATTAAAAATATTTCAATTGAATTGAATAAAAAGGTTTAAGAGCAAACTGTCACAACGTTCTCAACTGTGTCTCAGATGTTTCTCCTGAGAAAAAAGAGTCTCGCAAATGTGTGTGTCATGAGAGTTTGACAAGAGATGTCAACAGTGTGTCAAACTGAGCTCAGATTTCTCTCGTCTGCAATCAAAAGTCAATATTACTGAAGATCTCAATATCACTTCTCATTCCATTCATTTCTCTGTCCGCTTCCTCTTCAAACGTGATTGGCTGAGCTTCAAGAAACTGTCGAGTTTAGTTTAGCCATTTGTGCCAGGCATGCGATTTCCATCATAAAGGAGGTCTGATCTGTTTTAGCCAATCACAGGAGGGGCATCCTTTAGACGTGGGCAACACCAGGACGAGCGGCTGAAGCATTGTTAAACTCAAGTGCGTATTACTGACGCCAGACAACATGTGTCAGGTACTTATTCAAAATAGGCTCTTATGCTGGCACTTGATGAGCGAAATAAAAGATTTCCCGTTGGTCGTGTTGTCAAGCACTGAAGCAATAACAAAGGACACATCTGCTTTTCTGGACATCACAAGGCGAAGAAATCAGGACACAGAAATATGCAAAGTTTAGGAAAAATGCCTTGTACCTTTATCCAGCAGTACATCACACAAGAGTGATGATCATGGTTTTCAACAGCTGTTAAACGATTAGCTGGAAACGAAGCCAAGATGACTTCCCTGTAAGGCAGAGATGAAAACCGATGCTCCAACATAACCTAACAACAGCTGAAGGGCTGCTGTCAATCAAGTTCTGCTCATGGTTATGTAAAACATATGGTGATAATCTCAGTAATGCAATGACAGAGGCCACTGGTGGATTCTCAGCAGCAGACAGAACAGATTCTCCTAGACATTGATGAGATTAAATGGAAAGCACATGAATAATCTCAGTCAGGATGATAAAGAGTGTGAGATTACAAAAATAAAAAAACGAAATTATTGGAGGCTCAACCTTGTGAAGAGAAGGTTCATAAAGAGCCTGGAAGTTAATACAGATGAAAACAATGGTTTGTAGGGGCAGCACAAAGACACTTTTCCTGTTGAGAGTGTTTCCCATTGGGGTGTTGCTGGTTTATTATTAATAAAGTTGCACAGCAAATGCCTGGAAACAAAGCAGCTTGGAACTGACATCAAATGTGACCGCGTCCATGTGTGTACAAAGTAGAATTGATGTTTCACTGCTTTGTTTATCACAGAAACTAATATTTAGGCTCTAGTGCAGTGGTTTTCAAACTTTTTCGTTGTAAGGCCCCCTTTGTGTAGGGTGCATCGCTTTGTGGCCCCCCAAATAAAGATATATAATCTTAAACTTAGAATGTTAATTAAACCAAAAACATATTCCGTTATATAATGCTGGAACATCAATTCTAATGGTTGGTGGGTTCATTTTTTTATGTTTGATTGCATAAAATTTATGATAAATGTCTATATTTCTTAAAATGCCATAAAATCTTTGGCCCCCTGGATCCATCTTAGCGCCCCCCAGTTTGAGAACCACTGCTCTAGTGTATCGGCATATTTAAAGCTGCAATCTGAAACGGTTGCCTTTTTATCGTCATCTCTTGAAACATAAAATTGCAGGTCAACATACATTATGTGGGCTGACTAAATCCAAACTGACAGCTAAACTTATAAATCATTATTATTATAAGCTTATTGTTTTAAATCAGGGTAAAACAATAAGGAGATAGTCTCAAACACAGATTTATGTACTTGCTCACTAACTGATTTTTTGTTTTGTTTTTTTACTCCCAAAAAGTTAAAGATTGCATTTAAAAACAATGTCTCAAAAGTAAACCACATGCAATATTTTCATGTCCTAACCATCAAAGCTGTGCTTGAACCCAAAACTGACATCCTGCCCAGTGTTTGATCCCTCTAAAAAACATGTTGAACAGAACAAACTACAGGTCTTAATGGTTAAAGAAACCCAAGCGCCTAAATAATATGAAGGGTTGCCATGACGACTTCAATTTGAACTTGACTTTCCATCAATTTTCTTCAATTAAGATGGTTGCGTAATACCAAGAAGGAATAATACAATGGAAATGACATTGAATGAAGAAATTTATAAAGCGGTCAGTTCTGGTCCTTGATTCTGATTGGCTGAGCGGAGTTCTAAGCTGTTATAAAATACCTCAATATATAACGGCTGACCGCACCACATAGCCTAAACATCATTTTATTTACTTTATTTTATGAAACCTTGCTAAGCATATGGAATAACCATTTTATAAAAGCAATAAGCCCCGCGAAGCAGTGGGTTACAGTGCGTTTTATAACAGCTACGAGGTTTTAATGACTCCGCTTCGCGTCGTGCCACAACGCCCTTAGCTGTTATAGAATGCACTGTAACCCACTGCTTCGCGGGGCTTATTGCTTTATTATACTTATTTTAACATCTGACAAGAGAAACAGAAAATATGTAAATGAAAAAACGGCTTCACTGGGCAGTTTTGCAATATAATACAGAATGTGACAGTTCAGCGACTAGAAGCAAAAGTGCCAACACTAGTCTGACTCTGAGCGTAATGACGTCACACACATATGCAAATTAGCACTTCGAGAATCGATTCTAAAATCGAATCTTGACCCTCAGAATTGATTCTGAGTCGAATCGTGAGGGACCAAAGGATTCCCACCCCTACTGTCAATATGGATATTTCTCTTAAACAAGATATTTGGGAAAGGTATATATATTGGTTACTGTATATGTAGTCAATAGTTTTGTATTTTAATGTCATTTATGATTCATAAAATGAATGTAACACCCTGTCTACATCAGATGAGCGGTGTGACGCGACACGACTAATGACTGGTTCCTAATGGGTTTGTTGTGTTTTGTCGCGTCACATCCAGTGTGGACAAAACTATAATGGGTTCTAATGAGTTCTATTGTCTTTTGTTGTGTCGCCGCCCCACGTATGGTGTAGACAGTTCAATAATTATTTACTTTTTTTTTAAAGTCTCCATGGAGAATTAAAATGGTAAAATAGTTCCAGTCACGCTATTTTCTATCTGAGCTCTGATTGTTTCTGTGCGTATATGTGTGGCATGACTTTCAAGTAACAACATTCATGTCCAGATTCATTCTCAAATTAAACTAAATTATTTAAATGATTCCTAATCCAATATCAGTACACATGTATAGATATTAAGTTAGCAGCCCCTAACATGCATCAGAGCAGGGAAAAAACAAACTCCACCAATAACCGGAATCTTCTGCCGTCGTCTGGTACGGGGAGACAGAAATATACTGTATCAATACTCCTCTATTTATTAAAGGCAACGCCGCTGGCTTGAATCGAGGTCTTAAATGGACCGCATCAATTTGCTTCCCCCGACAATTTTCATTGCCTGCATTAGACGAATGAGGCTCAGCGACTAAAGCAGGCCACATAAAGCACACCAGAGCGACAGGCGAGGGTTCATATCCACCGTGGTGTGTGACTGGTGCAGGCCCTGTGTGGTGACAGTGTTGAGTAATGACTTTCCCTGTGGATGTCAATGCTAGATTTATGTGGCCTACGCAGCAAGTCCTCTCCGAGTATCTTAAAGCAAGTGTTCTTTGAATAGTGCTTTCCAGCTTCTGTATGCCACAATCAGTCCGACCCATGCGTCTTTTTTATCCATGTCCCTTCTGGTGGGAAATAATGGCAGGTTTGCATGCAGTGACATCTCAAAACGAATTCCGAGAACAGTCGTCCTTTTGTATAAATGCATTAATGTACAATCAAAGCAAGATTGTGCCGGGGTGGAAGTGGAATCAATTTGGCATTGAAGTGGTAACAGTTGTTTTTATGAGTCATGGAAAAATGTTAGCCTCTGACAAACATGTCAGTCAAGTAATATTGTTAGGGGTGCTCGTGGACTGCTATGGGTCGATAACAAGTAAGGACGTCTGAAAAATTCTTTAAATGGAATGGAAACAAACGCATATGTCAAATTTGTTTGTATATAAATAAAGAAATAAAATATATTGAACTTGACTCAAATTCAATTAAATATTTCTATACAAATGGGTTCATACTGTATATATATGTATGTATTTATTTTTATGTTTTAATCACAGACTTAGTTTTTGCTCTGTTTTGTTTTATTTTTAACCCTCCTAAAAAGTGATGGATTGCAGCTTTAAAGGGATAGTTCACCCAAACATCTATATTCGGTCATCATTTACTGCCTGTGTTTGCTAAAGTCAGCCAGTTTGAAATGACAAGAGGGTGAGTAAATGATGACAGAATTTTCATTTTTGACTGAACTATCCCTTTAAATATCACATTCAACATGTAAAAGCTCTTCCTTCTATATAAGTGTGAATGTGGGGGTGTCTTTTTCTCTTGTAGACAAATGTGCTGAGTTCATCTGTCAAAGCACTGATTACCGCGCTGAAACCACTGATCTCATTTCAACCATTAATCTACAGTGATGTGGCTGACCTTGCATCATGATGGATTCACGAATGTCTTCGCAGAGCAATTAGCAGATGTAGCGTGGACTGCTGGAGAAAAGTAGAATTTTACACGCAGAGCAAAAATCTGGCAAAACTAAGACCAACTGAGGTTTTCACATGATTCTTTTTTCAGCTTTCTCAGCCGAGGCCATACAAAACATTTTTGTAAAGAAAGTGTAACATTAGGATGGAGATTGTTATACATTTTTATACATTTGACGGTTAGGAAAGGTTTTCGTGACATGCACTGACCCAAAGGTCTGAGAAAATAAAGATACACACACTCGCTCTGGTTTGATGCTATATTTGTCTCTGTAAATTTTGTTGTTATTAATCAATCGATGACAGTCTAACTTTGTTCTTGTCCAGTGATAACAGGCTTTGTTCAATGTTATTATTTTTTCAAAATGATACAAATTGTATGATTGTAGTTTAAGATCAGCAACCATCATGTTACTATAGCGACAGCTGTATTTGATCAGAGCCTAATTTCTCAACTGTGTCTGTGAGACAGAATAAAAGACCTATCATGCACATGGGTGGAGGATTATGCAATTATATGTGACCCTGGATCACAAAACCAGTCTTAAGTAGCACGGGAACATTTTTAGTAAAAGACAAAAATACATTGTGTGGGTCAAAATTATCGATTTTTCTTTTATACCAAAAGTCATTAGGATACCAAGTAAAGATCATGTTCCATGAATATATTTTGTAAATTTCCTACCTTAAATATATCAAAACTTTATTTTTGTGAGTGGATGGTCTGCCACAGTGCCCCTGATTAACAACTTCAAAGGCAATTTTCTCAATATTTAGGATTGTTTTGCGCTCTCAGATTCCAGAGTTTTAAACGGTTGTATCACAGCCAGATATTGTCCTATTCTAACAACTCATATATCTATAGAAAGTTTAGATTATGTAAAAATCAGATTATGTAAAAATCTCAATTTCTAAAAATTGACCCATAAAACTGGTTTTGTTGTCCAGGGTCACAAATTAAACATCGTTGTAAAGTTTAAAGAGTGATACAATTCAAAAGGTTTAATTTTATGCTTTTCAATAAAAAGGTTTTTATAAGTAACAATTTACTTGCCAGATGGTTGTGTTAAATGGTCATGCCTGGAGTTATGCATAAAACAAATCCTAACACTTGCATTCAAAGTCATAAATCACGTTTACATGCACACGTTTTTGTCATTCCGATTACAATCTTTCTCATTAAAAAAATGTACTCCGATCTGGTGTTTACATGTCCCGGGGTTTCTATTAGGGCTGCAACTAACGATTATTTTGGTAATAGATTAGTTGGACAATTATTTTTTTGAATTAATCGGTTAATCAGATAAAAAGTTTAATTAGATATTTTGCTTATAATAACTAAATCAGAGATGGGAAAAGTATACACAACTGAACTCATTTGCCTTCTCCCAAAATGTTGTGGATGTCTCCCTAATTAACAGCCGGCAATAGTCTCTCCCACACGTTTGACTTTAAAACTGCGCAGCTCGTGCTGCACGGAGGGAGGTCTGAAACGGTCAAAAGGGAAGAAGACGCGCTTGATTTATAACTGCGCAGCTCGCCAGTGACGTCGATAATGAAATTCGTTGACAACTATTTTAATTATCGATTATTATCAATTTTATCGATTAGTTGTTGCAGCCCTAGTATCTATCGAAAGGATTTTGTGGCATGCGCACATTAATATGTCCTGTTTCCAACTGTGTACTTCTCAGCATGGAGTTCCGTTATTTCTTATGTGCGCTACTTTTATTTAAAGAGTTGCTCTTAAAGGGATATTTCACCCCTGAATCAAAGTTTCCCCATCTTTTTCTCACTCTCAAGGCATCCTAAACGAATATAACATGAACACATTTAACTAGCCAGCGCATGTAGGCAGACTTGCAAGTCCTAAAGCGTGAGAGCTCTTGATCCGTGGAAATACTCTGTAAAATATATGTTTGTTAAGTACTTTTGCTAAATAGAATCAAAGCGTTTTAGCAGTACATCGTTTTAAATACGAGTAAGTTAGCATGTAGGCTACACTGTTTTCACGATCATTGCGTGCGTCGTCGATTAATCATTAACATCCCTAGTTTGGTGCTGAGTAAAGATATTAGAAGATATAGCGGCAAAATATAATCAATGTCCCTGAGTGCGCGTGATGTGTAAAGCTCAGTTATGTAGACGCGGTGCTCAATTTAAACTACAGAAACATGAAAACCAAGCCTTGAGCCTTTGGTTCTATAGTTTAAGGATGGTTCTTGATTTTAAGAAATCTCTACAAACCAGGGGTGCCTCACACGTCCTGGAAAGTGAAGCTGCGGGCTCTTTGATCGTCCTCTGGTGGCTGGCTTCAGTACAGGTCATAAGCCCCACCCTCTCCATGTAAACAAATGGGACAAAATACAATTACATCTCAAATCTTTTTTTTCGCAAGTTGTTTCCTGTTATTTTAGTCAGTTTTTATCACATTGTTGTGTGTCCAAGTGTTCCTTTTTTTAAAGGAGTCATATGACACGGCTAAAACTAATATTATGGTTTGTTTTAGATGTAACGCAATGTGTATACACCATTTAAAGTTTAAAAAACGCTGTATTTTCCACACACCGTGCATGTTTGTATCTCCTCTTTGCTCCGCCTCTCTGAAACGCGCTGATTTTTTACAAAGCTCATGGCTCTGAAAAGCGAGGTGTGCTGTGATTGGCCAGTTCACCAGTGCGTAGTGATTGGTCAAATACTGCAAGCATTTCACGGAAATGTAACGCCTCTGACCATATTCGGAACATCAGGTTCCAAAGCAATTGTACTGACAGACGATACAATGAGATTTACAATTACACCACCTTAACTACGTATACATTTGGGCGGTCTTAGTCAAATCATGTTACGAAGTTACGTAGATTCGCCGGGGTGTGGTTACACGAGGTGTTTCAGGCAAGTCTGGGTGAGCATTCGCTTTTAGATAGAATGACTCTTTTGTTCCAACACTTTCATTTCTGCAATTTTACACGTCTAATACATGCATGAGCGACTTATAACACACCAAAGACACAGAAAAACACGTATTTCTGCCATATGACCCCTTTAATAAGTTTGGTTTTAGTTAGTTATAAGATGTTATAAAAAAGGGGTGCGGTAACATGATTTCTCCGTTTACTATTGGGTCATCATGGAATACGGGCGGGACCTTGATACCGCGCTGCACTACATGCTCACTACTGCGCATGCTCTGGCTCCACTGACGACTCCTTCTGCGCATGCCCAGGCTCCAAACTGACGTTTTGCATAAAATGTCAGGACCCATCGTCAGACGTTTTACGATCAATTCATTACAATGGATGGAAGCGGCGTCACGCTGTCCATCTTTTATACAGTCTATGCTACAAACCATCAGGAATACAATACAGGATTTCAAAATAATCATGGCCTGTGTTAGCTTGGTCAACCCACGATGCAGTAGAAGAAATATGTCATGTTCAAAACGTGCATGTTGTTGAACAAATCACTATTTAATGTATCAATTTGGGGTTTTGTTATATGGTTGTTAAGCGGTTATCGGTTGCACGCTTTGTGCTTCAATGTAAATTCATGATCATTTCTTCATTGTTTAAGCATATTCTTGAGCTGACCTTGCTGTAATATCTCTGCAGTGTTAAGTTGGGCTGATGTAAGTGCAAACATTCATTTCTCATCGTCAGTGTGAACGTCATTTTAAAATCTCAGTCTTTTCTGTTGATGGATAAGGAACATTATGTGTTGACAAGACTCATCTTTTACTTAGCGAGAAGGGATATTTCTTTTTTCGCAAAACTTCTGGTATTAAAGTCTAAAGGTTTCATTACTTTTTTTATTTCAAATAGAATAAACTCTGCGTTCTCTGTAATCTATTTTTGTTATCTTCCTCCCGTAGAAGCAAGGCTTTAGTTTTTATGTTTTATTCATTGCAGTACAACTACTATTTTTGATTGAAGTGTAATACACAAAACGATTTACAACAAGAGTTCTTTCATTTCCCTCTTTTTCTCCCACATCACATTATTCATTTGTCTCTGTTGATTTATGGAATCACACCCTCAAACATTTCCTTGTTGAATTGATTGATTTGTTTTTTCGGCACATTATTGAAGAACGCTGTACGACTACAATTAACACAATTTTAAATGCAACCCATGTGGGCCTTTTTTAAAGCTGTCACGAGTCGGGAGTTTGATAATACACCCACGAGTTAAACTGTGAAAACACAGAAGGTCTCTTTTGTGGATCTAATATGCATGCATTAAGTTGCATGCTACACTCGTAGCAATTTTTAAACGGACTACCGGCAACGCTGCTCTTCCCAGACTCACAGATACTGAGTTAATTTTAGGTTCCAATAGAAACCCCCTGCACCCATGCATTCCCACGATAATTCAACCCGTCAGTCCACAACGGCAGGTCAAACAAGGATAAACCCCAAGAAAGTTTGACGTGCCCGTCCGTCCGTTTTCTCTTCGTCCTTTTCCACAAAGTCTAGGTTGTATGGACTTTGACAGAAAGGATCTGTCGAGCATGTCTGCAATAATTAGCGCTGACTCCTTCAGGAGAGATGGGGCGAGTCTCTCATGTGTAAACGTCTGGGCAGATACTGACCACCATCTGAAGATGCAGACACTGGGTTGACCTTGTGTGGTGTGATTTGCTAAGATGGATTTGTCATGGAACGTTGCACGACGGTTTGTCAAAACATCTCATGGTAAACAGCAAAATGTGCACATTGTCGTTCCTCTTTGTGTTTGATGTCTCACAGGGATGTTTTGAATGATATTTGATGTTGACTGCACTAGTTTACTATTTTAGATAGTCAGAACTATGTTCATTTTTTCATTTTACAAAGTTTTTCATTTAAAAAATATACAGTACGTTTGTTTGTACTTTTCTATGTTTGTAATTTTGGCCCTGTGTTTGGATGCTTCTTGATGTCAAGACTAAAACATCTGCCTTGCGGCAAAAGCATTTGTGAGCGGCTTATACAATATATAAAGTGTATTTGCTTCCAATGAGTCACATATGGCATTAAGTATTGCTGAAGGTCAGAATGATGTCAGTGTAGAATATGACATTTGAATATCATTTCTCAAGTATTGATCCACCCGTTTTTTATAACGAACGCATGATGGTATGAACCCCCAACTTCAGCTGTCTTGGTGATCTGACTTACATTTCTTTGGGAAGACAAGGGCATCTTGAGTCATTACGTAATGAGTGTCAGATCAGGCCGCCGTATGTAGAGGCCAGATGGAAATATTTAGTGACATATCATGCTGACTCAAACATTAGCGAATGAGGGATTTTGCCTGAGGAATACATTTGACCCAAGTGTAAGAACAAAGATGTACTGAACAGAGGAATGTGTTTTGTTAGCATTCTTCACAAACTTGCATCTACGGGAATTATGTTGCATGAATGTTTAGGTGTATCTGCCGCATTACCTGATGTGCGTAATTCCTTAAATACATCAGGTTTCAAAACAATCTCACTGCATGTAAATAAGATACACTATAATGCAATTTAATCCCTGCAAATTCCCCCTAAAAATGGATTTATGAGGACACAAAGTTCATTGCCTTTCCTCGTTCTTTTCAAAGGCAATTTTTATGCACTCCCTTTAAAAGACCTGCTTAAAGATAATTGCTCAGTTATGCTTGTTAGAGGTTGGATCTCATATCACCTGATTCGTTTTTATCCTTGAAGTGACTGCTTAAAAATCCAGGTCACATCGCTTGTACTTTAACGACTTAAAGGTCCGAGTCTTTCATCTGTAAAATCAGATCTTGAGCATGTCTTTGAAGAAATGTGTTGCTGGTCCACAAGTCTATGTGGACAAATTGAACCCGCGTCAGGCCGCCATGCTTAGTGGTGTGCACTTTACTGCAATTACCTCACCCGGGTGTGTGCTGTGAATACTGACAGTGCTAATGGACCACTGTGCTCCGTCAGGGAAAAATATGTCTGGATGACAAAAACAAAAATGTGGGAGGACTTTTATTTTGAAATCGAAACGAACACACCAAGGGCTTGAGAACGGCCCTGTGTCTCAATCAGCTCTCTTGTTCAGTAGTCAGGGCACTTATCAGGGAGTCAGCCATTTTAAGGGCTGTCTCATTTGCAACATCCTTCCAGTGCACTGAAAAGTTTGTTCACTAAAAATTCCCACAATGCACCGCAAAAACCAGGGAGCATCGATGCTCACTGGAAATCACGTGACACGTTTTAAAGACGTTTAACTCGCACGAGCCAACTCAATAAACTTCATGAAACGCGTTGTAGCTTTCCTGTAGCTCAGTGGTTAGAGCATGGCGCTAGCAACGCCAAGCTCATGGGTTCGATCCCCGGCGATTGCACATAGTCAGAAATAGGGGTGTAACGATACACTCAGCTCACGATACGGTACATATCTCTCTATTTTGAACAAAATTCAAATAACATTTATTTTCAAAATATTACCAATTTCAGTAACTTATTTTGTTGCACATACAACTTAATAAAGAATTTTAACATTTTACAGTTTAACTGAAATTAGAATTAAGATCAGTGTCAATTTTGACAGCAAATTTTGATTTAGTTTTATTCATAGTCTTTTGACTAAAATGCAGTTTAGGTTTAGTCATCCCAACTTATCATAGTTTTAGTCTGTTTTTAGTCGATGAAATCTACATTATATTAGTCTACTAAAATCTATCTGGATTAACTCATTTAATTGGTGTAATTAAATGTTCCATACAAAGATTTAACTGTTTCGACATAATTTACTTTATCTTAGAATTAAATGAAACCAGGTCATTACCTTTATTTGTCAGAAGAGTTGAGTAACTACTGGATACATTGTTGTATCACAGAGAATATTAGACCATGTAGCAGCTCATTTTGACTCAAAACACTCAATGCATGGACTGCTGCCTACGTATTTCCGGTAAAATCTCAGGGGGCGGGAAAGCTTCCGGGTTGTATTCACCCATAGCAAATGTGCTTTACCAGCGCTCGTTTGGGGGGGAATTAATGTGTATTATAAAACGGTCAGTTCTGGTCCTTGATTCTGATTGGCTGAGCGGAGTTCTAAGCCGTTATAAAATACCTCATTATAAAACGGTCAGTTCTGGTCCTTGATTCTGATTGGCTGAGCGGAGTTCTAAGCCGTTATAAAATACCTCAATATATAACGGCTGACCGCACCACATAGCCTAAATATCATTTTATTTACTTTATTTTATGAAACCTTGCTAAGCATATGGAATAAGCATTTTATAAAAGCAATAAGCCCCTCGAAGCAGTGGGTTACAGTGCGTTTTATAACAGCTACAGGGTTTTAATGACCCCGCTTCGCGTCGTGCCACAACGCCCTTAGCTGTTATAAAATGCACTGTAACCCACTGCTTCTTGGGGCTTATTGCTTTAATATAGATTAGTGAAATACATCGTATTGTTAAATACTATATATTAAACATGTAATGATGCTATAATACAAAACTTTAGTTCAGTCATGACCTGCAGCGTTTAAATACACACGTGACGTCAGGCATGGCTGTGTCGTTTTATGAAGCTTCACAGAGATGTAATAATGTTCCGAGCATGGCTTTACTTTATTACACATAAGGATTTAAACCTTAACTGGTACTACAGTTTGTTGTCATCACGTTAAGAGTGCAGATGTGATTGAGCCACAGCACATCAGCTACTGAAGATCATATGGTCTATTGGTGAAAGCGCTAGCGTTACCTAATGCTAAAGAATAAACGTAACACTGTCGATACATTAATTTGGTTTTATTTGTACATATTGTAATGTAAATAAAAATAACGTAAATATATAGGCTACTTAAGACACATTTCTGTACTGTACGTAACATGCATTATATGTGCTTGTGCAGTCATCCATATCTTAGTTCTTAGTGTGTACTTTTTTGTGTGTAACTAAAATGTCTTTGTATGCAGCTGTGACATGACAATAAAGATATTCTATTATCAAAATGTGATCCATTAATGTAAGCTTGTATATAATAACTGATACAGAGAAATTGTCTGGTAAAATGCAAATACAAAACTATTAAATACGTCAAACAAATGCTTTTGATTTAAATAAGGTTTCATGGAATATTGTAAAGTAAAACATTTAAAATGATTAAAATGAATGGACTATATGAAATTCTCACAATACACAGTAAAAATGCTCACTACTATTTCAAAAGATGTCCCTGTTCTTCTCGTGTTATCCCGGCTCGTAACCATTTCTCATATTTCTTGTGGTTAACAGTACGAATTTGTCTGTGATCTTTGGAAAACTTCACATAATTATTTAAACAATAAATTGAAGCTTTAGGTCACAGCTATCCTTTGGTGTGTCCTGCTCCTAAACTTTGAGTCATCTCTGACTTCATCATAATTCTGAAACATGTCGTCCTCTCCCTGATCTCCTGTCATCTGATTCTGACTGGGAGCTGAGAAAATACATATAGCCTAGTATTAATGATTTGATTAATGATATTCGTAACATACAGTAACAATGGGAGGTAAGTGAGAACGATATAATTTATAAAAAAAATCAAAGTCATCAACTTAAGGTGAATTGTGTAACAAATTAAAAACCGATTCAGTATTTAAACAATATGTATACCCTTTAAAAGCCAAGCCATGTGTTTCTTTACAGCAAACCTGCATATTAGAGCCATATGACAGATGTGTCTTACCGGGAACTGTGTTATTGATATCTGGTCAGACTCATACAAATTTGTTGTTTAAAGGTAAAGGTATTTAAGGGCTGAAAATCGCTGATAAACTCGGTGTAAAGATGATGTCATTCGGTGTTATCCAGCCTTAAGGTTACGTGCTACATGCTAGTAGCAATAGCGTCCAAGCTGTCCATGTATTTTTAAACGTATAGTTTAAAGTACTTGACAGGGGAGCAGCTGACAGTCTCACAATGCTGACGAACATCATTTATTGTAATCCGGCGAATTTTGTGTAAGCAGCGAGTACAAATATTCATCTTCTCCTCTGTCATGTTCACAGCTCTAGGTAGAGATGAAGGGCAGCGGATGTGTTTTCGCACCCTGAGTGTAAATGCGGAAGCGGCCGTGCATTGAGAAGGGAGCCAGAGTCCTTACCAGTGCCCGCACCCGTGTACACCATATACTGATTCACCACCTCGGGAACAAGGGAGCTGATCGAGACACAGAGCAAGATTAGGTATTACAGCATGAGTTTAAGCTACGGCAGCAACGTTCTGATCCCTGAATAACTCAATCTGCCAACATGCCGTTTTTAGTATGATTGCAAAGTGATGCAAACCCTACAGACAATCAAACAGCTGTCAGACAATCTTCAGTTCAGCCGACATAATGTTGTGTCAGTGGTGTTTCTTGATTTCTACAATAGAAACATATTTTGAGTTTGATATTCTCCTATTAAGTTTTCTTAAATGGAGAGATGTGTCATAACTACATGATTGAAGGCCATACCTTTACATGCTTTCCGTGACACAGAAACTCGCTTCTGCTTTCAAACTGAAGGTTCACAATTTATTCTAAACACGATAGCGTATAAAACATGCTATGATTGAGATATATACAGTATTTCCCAAGTTATTTATTTGACTCTGGCCTTTATTGATTTTCAGAGCAGACTTACATGCACATTGTCTCTTAATTTAAAGGTCGCATCCTCCAAAGAGAGCAAAACTGACGCTCGGCCATTGTGGGTCAGCCTGTGACCGATTCTCCCAAGCATCGATTTACGGGAGAAAAGGATCAAACATAAGGCCGATGAATTCTACAATGAATCGCACCAATACCCAAAGCTTATTAGAGGTGTAGCGGCAAGCTTGCAAAATTGATCAGAGATGAAAGAGCTATAACCTTGTTATACATGTCTGGGAATTGGCATTGTGATGAAGTATTTTGTCGTTCTTTCTCCTCTTTTCCATTACACAGGGTGTGCAGGTGCCCATGTTGATGTGGGTTATACATTTACGTTGTATTTTTATGGCAGAAATGATTGACAGGTTGCAGTTATTGAGGAGCAAAAAACACAATGCATTTATGCATTTATGATGTGATAACCTGAAAGGTTATTCGTTCGAGTCCTGTAAGGTGTGATCGCTTTAGTGAGATTGGACTCTGTTATACAGTAAGTGTTTTGTAACATGCTTTAAATTCAATCAGTCCCCACAGGATTTTGCGGAGATTTTTGTAATTTCTGCGGCCAAAAATACTTAATTTTGCAGCAGCTTTATTCAAATATTGCAATAGAAATGCGGGGTGTTTTTCAACTGAAAAAGTAAAAAACACTACTTGAGTTGGCAAATAAAGTTCTTCTTTAACACTACCACATTTGAAAACATTATTTATGCATTACTTCCTATGATTAAACGTCATGCAACAAATTCATACTGAAAGTCTGGAAACCTTGGCCGCTTTAAGATTAAGGCCCGCCCAAGAGGGCGAAGCAACCAATCACGTTTCGTTTCATGCCGCTTCATGTTTACGGTTGTGGAAATGTCTCAGCGATAACGTTTATGAGTTTCCACGAACCTCGCATACTTTTAAGAATTCAGCGTTTAGTTGACACTGAAATAAACATGACAGCTTTCTTCACGGATCAGATGCTTGATGTTGTTTCCAGGTGTGTTGTTTAAGAACGTGACGCACACATCGGTGAGGCTGACTTGACTCAAAGCCACTAGCCTCTGCCACCTTTAGCCAAACAAGCGTAACGGCTAATGCTAACGCCTTCAGCGGAACGAAGGAAAGGAGACCAGATGCCAGTTGTTTTTTATTAGATGGCAATAGATGTTGTTAACAAATTGTAAGTGTTACAGAGCCTTCTATATCCCTTCTATAGTATCTCTGCTTGACTTTTGGAGCAGGTTTTGACTGAATGCGTGATGTGATGGCGTCACATGGCGCGTCTTCAGCCAAATTATGCGGAAAATCTGCGACAATCTCTAAATTTTGCGGAGTTTGTTTGATTACGCGTTAAATTCTGAGAACGCAAAGTACTGCAGGGACTGCTTCAATGGATGTTTGACCCAAGTATATTTTTATAGCCATATAAACATCCACTGGACTGATGTCTGTGACGCATCTGGCTGTTTTCAGCATCTTGTGGTGTAAATGGCTTGGCCTGCTTTTAGTAAATATGGTTGGTGAAGTGTGTTGCCTATAGCAGCAGGTGGGCTCCGCTGACTGAGCTCAGAAACCTCAAGGTGGTGGGCTACTTGAAGCCTGAAAATTGCTTTGATGCCAGAAAAAAGTCTGTTATGACATTCAAGATTACTGTAGGTCAGTGGGCTTCATTAAATGTGCAAACCCCAGACAGGGCTTTGTGATTAATGACCATCTTGAGTATTTATTTACTTTGTCTTATCTATACAAAAATATCGATTTGAGATGAAATGTTATTTATTATTTGAGTATGAGAAAGTCGCTCGCATAGCCTGGTGGAGTGGCCATGATATCACTCAGTCCAGCCAGCATTCATAACTATTTTATGAGGTGGCCTTTGTATACATTAGATAAGATAAACAAATCTCAGCCCTTTACCTAAAAGTGTCATGAGATTGTACGAAATTATTCAAATTAGCAACCTCGTAAAATACGGATTGCTGTGAGATTCTGTCACTTAAAAAAAATCAGTTTGTGTTTGGCACAATCGACCGAAATCAGAGATGATGTGTCACTTAAAAATGTCTGAATTTGACCGCCGTGTATTTCTGAATTTTCTAAGTGATTGAAATACTTCAGTATATTACATGCAAGCTTATTCATTTTGTGAAGTGACAGACTTCAGAAGGTGACCACTGTGTAACAGAAGTGTATTTGATTCACATGTCTGTGAGATTTAAATATTTTACCCAAACCTCGATTTACTGCAGCGTTTGGAAATGATCAAAGGAATATGCCCCTGATTGAACTCACACAGTAGAGATTTGTGAAAAACCCCTCTTGAGGCCTGTGCCGGATAAATGAATGTGAACTTTTGTAAGTCATGTTTTCTATCAGTGTTTTCATCAATAAGAATCACTTTTATTCATCATTAACCTTTAAGCTACACAATCCTATGCACGGTCTGAAATGCCATGTTGTTCTTTTCTTTTCTGAACCCAGAGACAAAATCCGCGGTTATTCGAGGTGAAATCCTTATTTGTTTCTCAGCAACTCAAGTGTCATTCAAATGAGTCGAGAAGAAGAGTCCGATGCAGTTTTCACACCCTTAAAGCACAGTGTGATTTGAACTTTAATCACCTCGACGTCTCACCTCACTGAATACATATTATCATTGAGAAATATGAGTCATGGGCTGTCATATGGACGGTTAGATATGATTAAACCTGTTGGGCTGTGGACACACACAGACACGCAGAGAGCATGTTGCTCATGTACTGTCTTACGTCTGTAACCCCTCGAAGGACGATACTGTGATGGCATACACATACATTTGATTTGATAACTGAAACATGTTTCTCTCGTTTAGCAATTTAGCATCTTTCCAAACCATTTAACACGTTCATATTTATACTATATAAAAATGAGCAATGTCACCCTGAAAAGCAACAAAGTTTGAATCAACTTGCAATTACACTGCGAGCGTTTGATTTGTTGTTTGGTTCAGATTTGCACAGATCAATCAATGTTGCCCTCAGACAGTATGCTAATTTTCATCAAACCTGTTTATTCAAGTCCAGGCCTTCATTATAAGAAACAATGTCATTTTTAACAGGTTCATTTGAAAATGCCCCGGCAGCAGTGAAAGTGCAGGAAATGCTGTTCAAATTCTCCTTTCATAAAGAGACGTAGTTGTGTGTACAAAAGAGCGCTGACTTTTGATTTAGTGTTTTAAGGGCTGCTGGTGCCTCTCTTACCTGTTTGAAATCATTGAGTTTATTACGGTGATTAATCTGCTGTATGAACCTAAAGTGCTCTGAACTATTTTATGCGCAAAGCTTTTGATTATTTTAATTAGATTATAATTTGTTGATCTTGAATTTGAGTCCAATCAGTTTTATTATTTCTATTATGCAGTACTTAGCTTTTTAAAGTTACTCTTTAAAATGAACATGCTTGTGTTTTAATTGAGGTTTTTCAGACCTTCAGACATGAAAAAACATTTTAAATACAAATTGAAAATTGACAGAATGGCAAGAAAATTAACAGGATGGCGACGGAATTACATCTTTAAAATCACAACAAATATATTAATCAGTAAAAGGAATGATTTAAGCACAAACACTTTGGCCCATCAGTCTGAAATCCCATTAGTGGCAATTGAGCCTTGCTTTTTTCTACAATGTAAATCACAAATCCCCCGGCACTTTCTAAGGTTAAAAAATACCAATGGATGTGTTGATACTGGTCAGCCTGATATTGTCCATTTTCTGCAGAATCTCATGGGAGAAGTAAAATGTCACAAAATGTCAGCATTGGACCAAACCACGAGAAAGCCAAATATTACCTTATTTATTAAGCCTAGTCCTTCCCATCACCACTTACTCCATTTTTTCAGTTTATAGGAGATGCAGTTTTTGACACAAATCAGATATTTCATTATTAGTTTTTCGGGATGTTTTCCCTAATCTTCGGTTTGCCCTTTAAGAAACTCGCTTATCAATGGCTAGTTTGTTAAAGTGTTAAAAGGATGTTAGGTTGTAGTGTAGTAACATTGAATGGTCCAATCAATTCTCAGTCCATCAAATCAAGTTCTGCTTTTTTTTTATATTCAATTTGATTCTGATCACAGTCAAATGGGTTGTGAAAGCTACTACATCTTAATTTTAGAAAAGGATACACAAAACCTTATTGGTATTCAGCTCGACAAACCAACGGTTTAAATAAGGTCCCGCCGATAATTCATGATTTAAAGTGAAGATTTCCAAATATTGTGAGAACTGATCAATATCTCTGAAACAGGTCGATTAAACGTAGGTGTTCATAATATTTCATCTTCACTCTTCCGTCATTAATGATAAGGAATGCAGCTTTATTTCTTGTGTCCTTTTTGGATCAGCGTTTCTTCGTTGTTTGCACCCTTAGATAACTGCATAGCGGTTATCATCTATGGATAAGCACAACCGTGAATTTATTCGAGTGATTCAGTGTCAGATATTTGGTACAGATGTAATGATGTAAGGCCAACTTGTGTAGCACCACCCTTTCACGTACAGCAGCCTCATTCAGCAGTGATGAAAGCAGTCGCTCTATCGGCATCTTATCCTTAAGCACAAATCTCACGCGACAGGGACAGGACTGTGTTGTTGTCATCAAATGCAATATCACCGTCTTCCAGTCATGCGTTCAGCATCACGGACGCTTGAAATGGAAAGGCGTTCCCTACTGTACCTCAAGCCATGACACGTGAAGCGGAGCGGAAAACAGTTCCAAATGTGGATGCAAATATGAACCGGAACGCTGAAGCACATTCGCTGTTTTCAGAAGCCTGTTAGGTTTGTATGAGTCTACCATCAGAAAACCTGTCTGTTTGATAGGCTGACTTTGAACACTTTCCATCAGGTCATATTGGTTGTACTGATACATTACTCTTAGGGATATTGCTCAAGACAAACTTGAAATGTTAACAACAGGTTCTTCTTACGCCATTGGCAAATGTGACCCTGGACCACAAAACCTGTCGTAAGTAGCACAGGAAACTTTGTGGCAAAAGCCAACAAAACATTGTATGGGTCAAAATTACAGATTTTTATTTTGTGCCAAAAAGCTTTAAGGAAAGATCATGTTCCATGAAGATATTTTGCAAAAATATATAAAAACTTTATTTTGGTGAGTGGATGCAGCAACAAAAATGGCCGGAAACACGCCTACAAACATCAGTCCTGCTTTCTGCTCTTTGGGAATTACCCACTGAAGTTTGGTATCTAGAATTTCAGGTTGATCTACTCTGCACAACATCGTTACAGCGGTAAGCCAATAGAGAGCGTTAAAACAAACCTGTCTCTTCTTAGCAACGGCCTCTGATGGACAACTTTTGAGGCCATTTTCGCAATATTTTGATTTTTTGCACCCTCAGATTCCAGAGTTTTAAAGTCCCAGTGAAATTACATGCCTGTTTTTTGCAGCGTTTATTGTTAATAGTTGATCAATGTGGGTCATTCTCCTTTTAAAATTCATGTGTCCTCATAATCTTTAGTTAAAATCTGAAAACGCACTTCCTTCCTGTAAAGACTATCCATCTTAAATGACGTATGTTAGACGGCTTGGGCGGAGCATCCGTTAACTCCTCCCCTTCAACTGTCAGTCTGCTGCCAGTTTCATTTCAAAATGCAATGGCTGTTTTTAGACATCCAATCAAATCGCAGAGAAAGACGAAAGCCACGCCCACTGTTTTTCTCATTAGAAATTCTATTTCACTCGAAAATGCGTCAAAATAAGGAAGTAAAAACGATCGCAACTTCAGGTTCATGGGGGCTTTAAATAATTGTATCTCTACCAAAAATTGTCCAAACAAACCATACATCAATGGAAAGCTTATTTATTCAGCCTTCAGATGATGTATACATCTCAATTTCGAAAAATGTACCCATAAGACCCATGAAACGTTTTGTTATCCAGATTTTCTATTTCTTGTTTTAAGATCTGCCCTCTTGTTACACAGTTGTTTTTCCCCATATGTAAATGTTCAGTGTTTAAAGGCCTCAGAAAGTGGCTGTGTGTAGTTGTGTGTAGACGGACAGACTCTTGTGAATTTGTATTGGAGTATTAATACATTTGCGATGTGTGTACACTTCTTGATTCCCTTTGAACTTACAGCGAAAAACAATTGTCTAAATCTGTATTTTCCTCTTGTTATTTGGATGTGTGCATATTTTTCCGGAGAATAAGAACACCTTAACTAGAAAAGCAAAATTGCATAAGATATTAAAACTTATTTTATTTTTCTTGCCCCATTGGCATTGGTTTTTTAAACACAAACTTGCTTACTAATTTTTTTTCATTCCTATTGATTCATTCCTGAGAAATGTTCTCCTTACCCCATTGGCAAATTGTCTTTGTTTTAAGATCTATCCTCTTGTTACACAGTTTTTTTTCTCTCATGTAAATGGATTTTGTCTTAAGGGTGTTTGGATACTTGTTATACAGATGAAGAAAATCTTTCTTTCTTTTAATTTATTGCTGTGCAGACGGTCTAATAAATGATCTTTATTTCGGATGGTGTGGCAGTATCTGGTCAATTTGATAGTACTGTACACATTTAAGTGCCTACGTTTGCATATGAAACACTCGTCTATGTAGTATAAATCTATATTGTTTGATATAAGTCTGTAAACCCCTTACGGAATTCATGCAATTTGGAGACCGGAGCAATATGTAAATATTGAATATCCAATACAAAACTTATGTGAAAACACTTAACCAGCGTACCATACATATATATGTTTAATAATAGAATCTTGTAGATTGCCGTAATTATGCAGTGCCTATGCACTTAACTCTATTTGCTGTTCTACATCAAATCATTGTGTGAATATGTGGAAATATTGTTGGCTCCAGCTCTCATTCTTATTTGGCTGGAGACGGGTGAAGCTGGCTTCCCTTACATTTTTCTAAACCAATTTAGCTTTATTACAGAGCATTCTATATGCAAACAATCCATCATAAGTATGTCCATTGAGAGAACATCGGCTCGTAGATGAACATGTTTGCAATTAACAGCTTTCTCTGTCTGAACGTTGTAATAGTTCATTAGTGTTCGGGTGCAGAAACGTGTCTCAGTGGCAGCTGGACCTTCCCATAATTCATTGCATAATCAGTCCAATGTGTTTCCCCTTTTTCATGGCTGACCCGTTTGACCTACTTCGCCCTGTGCAACACTTACGACTATAATGTCAAAATATACATCACTATCCTGCATAATTTGACAAACTGTCCTGTTAAAAGGCCGATATTTACCCCTTTGACACAGTGAGAGTCACGTGTCATCGATGGCATCCGTTAGCCCATCTGTTGACATATATGCGAGCATACTATATGCTAATTTAGCATAAGAATGGCCCGTATTTCTCATAATTACGTCGAGAATTGCTCATCTCACAGAGTTGGAGAAATAAATCCACCATTAGAGAGTAATAAAGAGCCTCACAAAAGATATTCATAATGCCGGGACGCTGAGTTTGCCGATGGGCAGATATTACGCAGGGCGACTAAATCAAACGATAAGGTCAGTGGAGACAGAGAAACGCCATTCTAATTACGAAAGGAACATGTTATTTCCCTTTTGGCACTCTCGGTTACATTAAAACCCAATAATATTGCTTTATATATTGGTGTTTATATAACATATACCAGAGCAATGAGTTATATCCACACAAATAAAAAAACCTTGAAGTGACAATATCTTAGAGATGGGCATTTTTTTGAGTTTCATTTCGAGTACTGGACAGGTTTGAAAAACGAGTACTCGATTAATTGGGGGCGGGGAATTAGAGTGGACGGGGCGTGTCCCCCATACCATGGTGACAATGAAAGGATTTTAATTACAACACTGACACGAAAATGTATGTTAATAAAACTATAAGATTGAGAAAATAATTAAATCGACACTGTTAGATTATTAAAAGTTCACTATCTATGTTTTTGTAAATAAAGTATACATTTAAAAAAATATCACGTTCACGTGGTGCCCGCGGAGAAGAGGAAGGCTTGTATTGCTCCGCGAGAGCAACGCGAGCTCAGCTTCCATGGGAATGGATTGAAAACGCTCGCCCAGCCCCACGAGCGGTGCAAATACAACGGTGCGTTTCCACTTCAGCGGAGCGTGCCGCTTGCAACGCTGAAACGCGTTCGCTTCAAGGTGTCTCATTAATTTTACACAGCTCCGAAGTGAATCTACATAACGGATCAAACTTGTAGTAGATTTGTATGTTTTGGATGCTGCTTGGCGCTGCACATTTTGCACTTGACTGTATTTTCGTCAGGTTTATCAAAGTGAAACCAAGCATCGCTGTGCGCTTTCAATTTACCCTTCTGTGCTCCGGACTTGACTCTGGACCGCAAACTCTCGCAACGCAACGATCAAATATCTGGGCACAACCCGAAATGCCAGTATTAACCAATCAGAAAGATAGAAAATAATAAAAAAATGTATTTATAGACCCAAACGATCATCGTTTTCACCATCGATCGTCGCTGTCGCGCATCCATACAATATCTTGTGTTTTATTTATGTAAATAGTTACAAACAATGGGTATCATTGTGTCATTAGTAAAATTAAGAATTTAATTTATATACTTAATTTGACATAATAATAGTCATAAGTAGAATTAATTTATGATTTAATTTGAATACAGTATGATTCACTCTTTCATTGTATTATATATTGTGTTGTAAAGTAGATTTTTTAAAAACTGTATAAGTTTATTTTCTCTGCAGAACACATAGTGTATAAAAAAGATATTTTGAAGAATGTTGATAAACAAATAACATTGAACACCATTGACTTCCATTGTATGAACACAAAACCACTGAGACATTTCTCAAAATATCTTCTTTTGTGTTCCACTGAAGAAAGACTCACATACATCAGTGTATAGTTTTCAAAACATGAATCTATAAAATCTCAATATGTTAAATGTTTTTCATATTTCCAGCTGGAATTCTTTAATTGTGTTCGGCAACCAAAAAGTGCCTCTTTATTATAACTATAATAGATAAATATAACTTCTGTCAACTGGAACAGTGGAATTGTCTCTAGAGATTTTGAACTTGCGCTATGCAATAAAAACAAGCACAGTTTGATCACCTCTCTTTGAAGCAATTAGTGACTGTTTTGGAAATGTGAAAATGTCATATTGTGTAATGGACCTGTGAGTTTTAATATATGCAGTTTGTCATTAATGCACTTTCCATTGACTTTTGCTCTTCCACCATCTTTTTGGCACTAGAACACTTTTACGTGAAATGTGATACAGTAAAATTAACTGAGCTTATATAATCACTTTACACAAGGAGTATTAAAGTGTGTATATACAGTATATATATATATATATAATACACACAAGCTATACAGTTGGTGGCACCAGCCCTTAATTTGGTAGCGCCAGAGTCGTGGGGTGAGGCAAGAAAAAAGAAACATTAAAACTACATCCAAACATGCTTAATACATTAATAAATCAATTGCAAATTAATCAAAATAATTTTTTATGATATAATGATTATTGGTTTTATTGCTTATGCATACACTCTCTTTCAACGCAAAGTGTATTTAAAGCACATCTTTAACAACTAAATTATTGTATGCTACTTTTTTCTTTATCTTAAAGATGGGGTAACATGGTATGCCATGCATTCTTCTGACTTCTTTACACTGTTAAACGTGCTGTCTTCTCATGCTTAACATGGGCAACTTGATCAAAAACGAGTTGGACGTATGACGTAGTGTTTCTGTGCTTGATACACTCCCCCAGCACTCCAACTTGTTTCGGAAGGTTTTTTATAAGTCTGGAACCCCGTTTCGCAACAGAAATCCTATTCCTTTTATTGGGCAATTCTCCCGGAAAAGCACGCCCACAGCAAGGCGAAAGAGCCCACCCACGCGCCAACCAACGAGCGATAGCGTCAAGAGTGGCTGCGCTGTGGGCCTGTAACTGCAGCTCGTTACTGTTGCGATAGTGAGAGAAGTTGAGGTGTGTTTGTTTGTTCACGGCATTTCAGTGATGGATGTTATATAAACGGTGGATATAACGCTGGATTTGGAGATGGTTTGAAACTGATAGATGGAGCGGTCCCAGTGCTATTAGAGCGGTCCCAGTGCTATAAGATGCCAGACATGAACTGCACGCGGTTAGTGAAACTAAGTCATATGTCTGTGTTTTGTTGGCAATCAGCATGTATAATAATGCATAATAAGGGATAATGCGATGATGTATTGTGTGCTCGTGCTGAGTTTAACTTAGTATTTTGCGCTCTGACTCTCTGGGCACGCGTTTAAAAACGTTTTCTGCATTAGCTTCACACTGCATACAATACCCTAGCCAGGGTAATTGCTTTATTCTGCAGGCAAAACATATTTATTTTATCTTCGCTCTGTTGGTCCTTCCTCTTTATCATCAATAGCATTAAACGCGTCTCTAACCACGGCTCTGCACCTGCGCATATTATGTCTTTGGGGGGCGGGGGCAATAATAGATAAGCGAATGGCTTAAGGAGGGGAGACGAAATAGAGTTACGTGCTGCTTACGCAATATAACATTTCTGCACATTAAATTTACAACACGCAAAAATGATATATATTGATGATCAGTTTGGCAGTCGCAAATCTCATTTTGGAACCAAACTCTTCATATGTATATATATATATGTAATGAACAGGGATGGGTATTGTTAAGATTTTATCGATGCCGATATTGATACTGCTTATCGATACCTGTACTTATCAATACTGTTATTGATACTACGCTCTATAATTTGATGCAAAAAACACATGATGTGAAAAGATGTTAAACATTTTAAGTTTCTTTATTACAGCTGAGCTTTAGAACTGCAGTTTACAAAATGCTTCTGAGCAAACAGAAAATGCCACATAACAAAACGAGTGTGTGTTCCTTAGCATACCACTTACTGCACTTAGCATGTGCATAGGAGCACATCATAATGTAATTCAACATATTTACTTTACATCACTGTGGTTATTTGGCTGGTAGACGTATATCTTTTTTCCTTTCTGGTTTTAGGTCTACATAAATTTAAGTACTATTTTCTAAGCATGTAATATTTTTTTATTATATGTACTATTTTTTATAATTTTACTAGCACATTTACTTCAATTTACTAAAGTAAGTAAATGTACTCCGTGGCCGAATTATTAAAAACAATGTTATAACTTGTTCTCAAATAAAGGACTTTTATTTTGACGGGTTTGCCGCAACGGGGTGTTTGACGGAAGCTTCATTGTTGTGAAACGCGGATGCTGAAAGCTCCACAAGCGCAACCATGCCGCTCTTTCACTCATAAACACTCAAACCAAGCAGATTACAAATACACCACGGAAATCATATGGCCCTAGATATCACACATACGTCGAGCAAACTTCGGCCATTCAAACATCATTCAGGGATGGAAAATGACAGGCAGCAGCCTCTAATTCGCCATTTAACACCCGAATACACAGAGATAAAACAACGCAAGTATCGATATCAGTATCGTTTGTCATGAAGCTTATCGATACTCTGGTATCGACCCAATTATGTACCGGTCCAGAAAAGTACAGGTTCTCGGTACCCATCCCTAGTAATGAAGCATTAAAGAATTTGACTATTCTGACACAAACATTGCCCACTCCATCTTTAAATAATCTCAGAAAAACTGAACCAAGTTTTAATTACCATGGTTTTCTCTGGTCAGCAGTACGCAAACAGGCTCATATTCAAGGTCCATTTACAAAGAGAACAGACAATGGCCCATATGATTCGAAATGAATTTGTTTGAAGTGAAAAAGGAGGAAGATCGCTGGGGACGAACGGATAGGCAGAAATATGCAGACAAAATGAATCATTGGGAAACAAGAGACAGAAACAGAAAACACAAGAGGTAAAACAATAGCTACATGCTCCCTAGAAAACAAGAACAAAGATAATTGTAAGACAGAGACTCTTGGTGATAACCCCGGCTCGGCCGTGGCAGTGCCATCGGGACGGTAAGATCATTTCACTGGAAGCCACAGACACGGATTCAATTCACATCTACAGAGAGAGCGGCCAACCTTTATTCTGCTTTACTAACTCAAGGCCAAGGTATGTTTTGAAGAAAGTTTCTTTTTTATAGTCGTTCAGAGCTAGCTAGCTAAGAATGACTTCCTTTATTGTGTTGATTTTAAATTGCGATAAAAGTATGTAAAAATAATGGCTGCACATTATGTGTAATCTTTGCAAAAACTTATTTTATTTGCGCAGGTCTTGGTGTGCAAAGGCTTTGAAAACTATGAAAATAAAATACTTTGGAGTTTTGTTGATATCACTCCAAATCTGCTGAAGTTGTACTCTTGAAAAATGACTAAGCTTGTCTGACTAAGCAGACAAACGGTACTTACAATTTACTGTCTTTCTCTTTGGGGCAGTACGCCAAACATATTGATGACTCATCTGCAGTGACAAGTAAAATGTTTACTTATTTTTTGTCCAGATGTAAAAAAAAATGCTTTTTAGAAGAATATCACCAATATGACTTGCCAACAGGCAGCTATAGCAAATAATAAATCAAGGTGCATAGCTGTCACATAAACTAATGTCTGTTAGCTATAAAACAAAAGGATGAGCCTGATATGGTTGACAACAACTTCCTATTTCAATTGGAAATATGTCCATGTAGGAACAGCCTGATCTTAATGGAATCCGTAACTGTTCTGGCACAAAAACAGACTGTACTAAAACATACAAATCAGATTGTACATATTCATACTAGTTAGCCACCTCATAAAATAGTTGGCAGGAACAATATTCATCTAAATGTTTTACGGGGTCTTTAAGATTCGTTGTAATAACGTTGAAGCAGAAACATTGAGGCATAAATGATTATAAACCAATTGGGAAAAGTGTGTCTGATAACTTGAAGCGATCAAACGACTGACTGACATTTGCATGTGTTTCAATTGAACCAATAGGCAACCTGGGAAAACGTCAATGAAACGCAAGTTCAAGCGACCGGCAGAGATTGAAGTCTCTTCTCGAAAATGAGCAAATGGAAACGTTAAGCTTCATGAAGAGAGTTGTTCTGGCACACGTTCAGCCGTGGGTCGGTGAGGAACAGCTCTCAAGTGGTTTAGCACGCACATCGCGCTAAAAATAATGGGGATGAAATTGAGCAGAGAGGTTAGCTTCAAACGCAACGCATGCCTGACTGGAGTCTAATACTGAATTAATTACCTTCATCTTCTGCGGCGGCTGAAACCAATAGTTTCCTCTCACAGCGCTTGTCTTCTCTTTGCACACGCGTTAATGAAACATGAATCAAAACAAAAGGCAACTGTAAGATTTCTGCACAATATTTTGGTCTATTAATAAGATTAATAACTAGACCTGAGGGGCGCTGTGTTAGACGGATGGCAGGAACATACCACCCACAAGCTGAAGAAAAAAGGAAAGAGTTCATGAAGTTCACAGGTAGGGATGCACCGGTTGACCGGCCATAAATCGGAACCGGACGGTTTTTGCGACTAACGCGTGATCGGCCGGTTTTTGTTTCGATTTTTTCCGGAAAAGCACCTGCGGCCGCATACACAGATTGTAGTCATTTGTGTGGAAGCATTTCGAAATCTGTGAGCAGGACCTGAAGATTGCAATCTGCAATGTCTGCAATGGACAAGTTAATCGCGGAGGGACAACAGCAAAGACATTTGGCAAAACAAACCTGATGCGTCATTTGAAAGTTCATCATCCGAAAGAACACGATGAGTATCAAAAATCTGTTAATGATGCAAAACCGGCAAAACCTTCATCCCTCAACCGTCAGTACAGTCACTCCTTCTAAAAATACAGTTATAACCAAGATCCATATAAAAGGAAGTGCAGTCTGTCCTGTAGTGATGGGAAGTTCGGCTCATTTTACTGACTCGGACCTTTGAGTCTCGTTCAGCAAAATGAACGAATCTTTTTTCGCGTCATATCGTTCATTTTAGCCAAATATAATTAAAATGTTACATGTTACTTTCCTAACACATCTACTTCTTATGCAAACGTTGATCACATTACAAACAATACAAAACTATAATGCTATAAGAAACAGAAAAGATTAATTCATTGTTTACCTGGGTCTTTAGTCTATGATTAGCTCACCACACCTCTTATCTGACAAGTCTTCGGGTTTGAGTCGTTCGTTCATGACGTGACAGCCGTGTACGCTTTACCAACGCAGTCTGAGCCGGATAGAGAATTGATTAGTTCACCTCCCAAGCCTTCGGGTTTGAGTCGTTCGTTCATGACGTGACAGCCCCCTACGCTTTACCAATGCAGTCAGAGCCGGAAAGAGAATTGATTAGTTCATTCTTTTGTCACGTGACGTGACCGTTTTGGACAGAGAAATTAGTTAATCTACTAATTCCAGTACAGGACACATAGAATGTTGCGCATGCGCATGAACGAATCACTCCCCGAGATGACTCGTTCTTCCCGAGTCACATTAAAGATTCATTCAAAATGAACGAATCGTTCAAGAACGACCCATCACTACTGTCCTGAGGAAAATCACAACGTCTGAGATCCAGTGGGCGGCATGATTTTCCAGTAGGGGTGTAACGATACTTCGTATTAGGATATTTCGCGATACAAAAATGTTACGATGCACATCGTAGAGAGATGGGGATATTTTACGATATGTTTAATTCTATTCGTTCAGTGGTCAAGACGCTACCTACTCTGCGCCAGCGCGTCACGTGTGCTTATCTCACATGTGCGCTAGAGAGAGAAGCACAAGACATAATCTGTGTCTCCAAGTGGTTTACAAAGCGTCATATTTTCCTTCACAATCGCCGTTAAAACACAGCAAACTTGAAGCGTGACTGCAGGCGAGTCAGCCCGAAACTCATTACAAAGGAGCACAAACGTGTTTAAATGCCAATGTTCGTTTATCCGCTGACGTGAGCTGCTGCGTGACGTGATATGAACATAAAGCCAAAAGAAACCAGCGCTGTTCCGATCAGAGAAGCGATGAAGTGAGTCGTGCTGTAGATTAAAAGATCCAATGACATGATAAAAACAAGTATGTGATCTGCATGATTGAAAAATGTAATGCAGTTTATGTTATATGTCTTCTTGAAAGATTCTTCTCATTCATTACTGTCTCAAGCAAAGACAGCGCAGCTTCATAGAGACTCGAGCCAATAGCGCTTGAGCGTGAGCTCTGTCAGAGCGTTTCATTGGTTGAATGTACTGAATGAACACGCCCTTCACTGAACGAACGAGTCAATTGAGTCAAAATGAGACTGAATGAACTGCTACATGGTCTAATATTCTCTGTGTTGTAACAGTGCTTATCCAGTAGTTAGTCAACTCTTCTGACAAATAAAGGTAATGACCTGGTTTCATTTAATTCCAAGATAAAGTCAATTATGTCTAAACAGTTAAATCTTTGTATGGAACATTTAATTACACCAATTAAATGAGTTAATCCAGATAGATTTTAGTAGACTAATATAATGTAGATTTCGTCGACTAAAAACAGACTAAAACTATGATAAATTGGGATGACTAAACCAAAACTGCGTTTTAGTCAAAAGACTGACTAAAACTAAATCAAAATTTGCTGTCAAAATTGACACTGATCTTAATTCTAATTTCAGTTAAACTGTAAAATGTTAAAATTCTTTATTAAGTTGTATGTGCAACAAAATAAGTTACTGAAATCGGTAATATTTTGGAAATAAATGTTATTTGAATTTTTAATTTTGTTCAAAATATGGAGATGTGTATCGTATCGTGAACCCAGCATCGAGATATGTACCGAATCGTGAGTTGAGTGTATCGTTACACCCCTAGTTTCCAGTGATATGATTCAAATGGCGTGCATTGTTTTTATTCTATATCTAAATCAATCTGAATATGTTTAAAGTGATATTGATGCTTCTGAAAGCTTTATGAATTGTTGAAGTGAGTCATAATGTACTGTACGTATTAAATCCACACAACTTTTTTTGCCATGTTTTGACTTTTTGTTGCATAAAAATGAAATAATGTGCAATAAAAGATGGAACTAATTCATATAGAGGTGAAATTATCATAAAGACATTGATACTGTAACTCACCCTAGCAACTAATTAGAGACTTCCTGGCAACCAAAAAGAACGCCCTGTCTTGTCACATGTGGTTAAAACATGGGCGGCATGAGCTCTGGTTCAGTTTGCGACATTTCCTGAAGTCATTCTTCTTTATTTTTTTAATTCCAAGTTAATGCTATAACCCGAAGCTGCATTTCTTTTTCTTGTAAAAGCGAGCAGTCTACACATCCCTTCAGCTCTGCTATATTTCTGATTATATCTTGATTTAGTTAATTTGACACTCGGCAGGTGGCGTGAACTAAATTCCCTTTTCATGCAGTAATTCACGGCACTGTGTTTGTTTTTAGCGTCATTACAGTCATTCATCTGTCTATCGTCTGATGGAGCTGTAGGCCCTGTCGAACGTAGGAAACAAACACCAGTGAAATGAAAAATTCACTCTCTTTAAATTCTTTTTCAATTTCTACCTCTTCCTCCCAACGCAGACATCATTACCGAGATGACGACTAAAGAACTGATGTGTTTCTCTTGAATCTGCAGGTGAGATATCTGAAGGTTTTGAATTATGTGCGGCGGGGCTAAGCCCTCGGGAGATGAATTACAGTCAAGCGTGAGGTGCACTGGCTTTTGTGGAGTTGCTGTGATTGCCCCAAAGGGTTTATTTAGCGAAACGCCCCACGCATGATTTATGGATGAGAAACCTTTATTGAGAAGTCTTTAAAAAATTGGGTAACAAGCCGAGCACGTTGTGACTTTGCGAGGCGGATAAAGGCGTGATTTGGCCGAGGAATAGGTGAAACACAAGCAGATATGCCAGCTAATGAGACGCGTCTGTCGGAGGCGCCAATGGCATGTTCCTCATCAAAAAATGAAATTATTCACTTTGTCAACAACAAAAGACTTTTGGGCTGATTAATAACTTTTGGAAAAGGTCAATAGCCGGAGCACTAATGGAACTGCTAAGATGTAAATGTTATTCTCATTTTGCAAATTGCTGGCCATTATATAACAAAAGCGCTTCGTATCAGAGCAGTTCAATCGAGACTGTGACAAAGCTCATTAGAACTTGGCAACATTGTATAATCAGGTGTTATATTCCAGATGAAAAGTTGATGATTTTGAAAGACCCCATGAAATTAAAATCGGAGTTTTGTGGCTGTTAGCTGCGAGGTCATACATGCCAGATCAATGTAAAAGATCAACTTTCAAAATTCAGAGGCTCATTCTTCTTTTTAAAAATGAGAATTAGACATTGGCTTGTTCATACATTTACATTTATCTATTTTGCAGACCTTTAATAATGCACAGATATAGCGGCCGATAAAAGCACATTTTCGGCTGTCGGCCAATAGTTTAAAAACAGCCAATGATCAGGGTTGATATATCCTGTCAATCAAATGAGGACAGGAAAATGCAATGAATTTGATCTCTGTATACGTTAAGAAACATCACCAGTTTGATGGTCATTATTAATAGTCATTATATGAATTAATATCATTCAGAAATTTAAGAAATATGAATCGGCATCGGCAGATGTCACTCTGAATAATCGGCAGAGAAATTTTGCATCGGTGCATCTCTAATTTTTACCCAAGTGACTTGCACAAAGCAAGTAATACAAACTCACGCGACTTAAACAAAAGAAATCCTACTAACATTATTGGGAACTGCTATATCTCAATTGGCAGTGCATTGTGTTAGCAACGCAAAGGTTAGGGGTTCGATTCCAGAGACATAGAGTATAGCTTTAATGCAGTCATCTTGGCTACCTGTGAAGTGTATGGATTTAATCATACTGTAATATCCATTGCTTCTGACTAACAATAAACCATTTTTTAACCCATGCAGGGATTAGAAAGTCAGGCAGAGTTGTATAGAAATCAGACGCGTTTCGTGATCAGGGTCTTATTTGATCCGGACAGTACGTAGATAGGAAACATTAAACCATCTTACTCAGCACTTCAATACATTCTGAAGTTTCTCAGGCCAAAAGGTGAGCACAGACAAACTTTCATACTTTGTGTGTGTTCTGTCCAGAGTCCAGGAGCTTGAGAATAGACATCGCTGTCAAGTCTCTTTGCCCTCAAGACACTCATAAATCATGGATACTGTGTGGAGGAGGATGGCAGCCATGGGTTCAACCGGTTTTTGCCTGTACCCACTCGTCTTTTTGTGGTGAAATGTGTCAGAGTCAGTGTGAAAAAACAGACTAGCAAAGACATATTATGTGAATGGTCAAGAGAACAACAAGAGTCACAATGAGATGCATGATTTTCAAGAGGAGAATTGAAGGAACTTGGTTTTACAGTTTGACTAGATAACTGTCTCTCATGGATGCTTCTGGAATCTGTGGGATTTGCCGTGATCTGGAAAATAGATATATTTTAGTGCTATGCTATCATCCATTGTTTTTTGTCATTAGAAATATTGTAATGCTCCTCTTCTTGGCAATACACTTGGTTTTCTTTATTTCGGGAGTCTGACCGCAGGGTAAAAAGTTGTCAAATTTGTAGATACAGGGTAGACTTTGAAAACGTCTGTGACCAAATTTGTGATCGGTTTCTCGAAGCCTCCTGAGCAGCGTTTCTCAAACCTGTCCTGAAGGCATATTTTGATGTTTTCCAAATAAAACACACCTGGTTTGAACTCATCAACTCATCAGTTGAGGTCTCATGACCGGAAATGAGTTTGACAGATAAGGAAGACATCAAAAACATGGCCTCCAGGACAGGTTTGGGCCACCGTTAGTTTGAAGTTTCAATTTGAATGCCAATTTCAACCTAACGTTTGACGCGAATGGCATATAAACAACATTTTGGATGACCCCTAAATTTTTTCTACTGGTTCATTGCTGTAAGCAGTCTATTCCACAAATCTATTTTCATCCTCACAGTGGATATTAGGTTCTATTTCTGAGCTATGATCTATAACAACACAGACATTTCTCCAGCTACATTTGCAGTTGAATGTAATTTCCTTTCTGTGGAAGCACAAGTGGTTTCATTGGAAATATAACCCTGTTTACATTATTTACTGTTACTTTATAACAGTAAGAGTAAACAAGGCGGCTAAACAATGCTGACTAAAGTCGCTATAAATAAATGATTCTTATATATGAAAACAACTACATGGTATAATTGCATCATTGGTTTGAGCGGAGAGAGGCAGTCAAAGTGATGAAATGGGTCGCTGTAACAATCCGACGATGATTTTTTGGCAAAGCTTTGTTGACTTTGTTTACACAACAGTATGACCTTTAAATTTGATAACAGATAAGTTCACCTCGAACAGCAGATGATGATGTTCTGTTTATTCTAAGCTTGCACGCTGCAGTTTCACATTTTAAATGTTAAATTGAACCGTTCAATTGAAGTGGTAAATGTTTTATCATTCACATGATCTTTAAAATCATCTTTATTTACAGTTATAGTAATCTTTTTTTTCATTTTGGTGTTTAATTCCTGTTTCCTGATTGATTTCCCTAAAACGAACAGTATGAAGACGGCATCTCTGGGGCACTTTCAATCCATTGCTTTTGGTTAGAGCAGCCCAGCATGGCAACATCGACTGGCGAGAGTTTCAGTCGGGACATCTTGTTTGTCCATGCAGTGGCAGACAGGTGAAAGGGCTGTTTGACAGCAGCCATTATTTTGCCATGTCGTTTCGCACCACAGAAATGACATCGTTCACCTTTAATGTCACACTCTGTACACTGCTGTGTAAGCTGAAGTTTAACTAGAAAGAATAAACCCTGTTAAATTAAAGTGTGCTTCTGGGGACCCACTGTTATTCCACCAAATAATTGCTTTTACAGGACACAGGGTTCTGTCCCTTTGCGTTAAAAGGGCAGTTCACCCAAAAATGAGAATTCTGTCATTATTTCCTCACCGTTGAGTTGTTCCAAATCTGTATAAATGTCTTTGTTCTGATGAACACAGAGAAAGATATTTGGAAGAATGCTCATAACCAGACAGATTTTGCCCCCCATTGACTTTTTTGTGTTTGAACACTGAAGAAGGCATTTTGAAGAATGTAGGACAGCAAACAGTTCTGGGGCACTTTTGTTTTTTTCCTGCTATGGGAGTCAATGGGGGGCAAAATCTGTTTGTTTATAAGCATTCTTCCAAATATCTTTCTCTGTGTTCATCAGAACAAAGACTTATAAACAGATTAGACCGAACTCGAAGGTGAGTAAATGATGACAGAAAAATGTATTTTGGGGTTAAATATGTATAAAAGTGCTTTAAAATGTATTTTAGGAAATAAGTCAGAAGAGTCACGTTTTTATAAAGGCAATTACCAAACGTGCTTTTCATTCTCCCGTGCTGTTAAAAACACGGCATAATGAGATGTTAAGTGTATAACAGCTAATCCCGGCTCAAGGTCTCACCTGAAGCGCAACTATTTCAGTGCATGTGTCGACGTGTTGACACGTTCTCACGCCGCTGAGAGGGCGTGGAAGAGAATAACGTAATGAACCATAATCGCATAGAAATCCACTGACGTCTAAACACACTAATTAAAACGACTTGCTTTGCTGAAGATGTACAGTAAATCGTGAGATGGTCTGACCCGTTACCGACATGCAAGTCATGAGAAGAGATGAGGGACTGCCTTTGCCTTTATCTTGAGAATAAATGTCAAGTGATGTGCTCACTCAAACAGAAAGGCATGCAACATAAACCTGCTTTAATGTTCCTACACAAACATATAAACACAGAAATATCCTCACTGCATTCTTGATGTTTTAATGATGCAATCTCTTCTATTTACGCATTTATTTTTTATATTCTAGCTTTAAAAAAATGGAGCAGGTGTACACGGACGTGCCCGAATCTTCCCCCTCACATTTCCACGTTCTATATTTATGCTGTGCTTCCTCAAAGACGGAGTTTTCAGGAAGAATTAATGAGGTGTCTGGCTGCATCCATCACACAATGGCAAACGGAAGGCATTGGAGATAAAAAGCAGATGAGAGAGGTTTTCTGCTAAGTGATTTGCAGTAGGCCTTTCCTTCAGCTAATGGTGTGAGGGAACACTCTGATCATATCTTTGTCTTCAACTCCTACACAGGCCTCCCTTTCTATGTTTCGCCCTTCCAACCCTTTTTTAATCTAGCACATCATTTGTACACACCTTACTTTCGGAAGGTGCCATTTATTTTAGGTTCCTTCTGGTTTTTGGGTTATCTACCAGCCAGCCGTACTGTAGGGACTTCATTATTCAAGGCGACGATAGCCATCTTTTGTAGTTTAGTGCCCGGCTTCACAACCTGTGCCGACTCCGAGAGCTACAAGAAATAAAGACACTTCAAAGGTGTGTTTGTAGACAAGGTATAGAAAGGCATTTTTTCTGGTTTTCTCTCGAGTCAAACTGTCTGTTCAGATTATGTTTTTTTATGTGATTAAAAAGTATCTGTGGGGCAATAAGAGTTTCCATCTCTTTTCCAAGTCTTCCCATATGAGCTGTATAAATGAGACGGGTAGAAAATTGCAATTATGTATAAAGTACAGTGTTGTTCAGCCATCCTGGGATTATAAATAAATCGAATTTAAACTTGAAACTAACAAGAGAAAGTTCTAGATATAAAAGAATGCCAAAACAAAGACACGAGATTCTGCATCATGCTTAATGTCTTTCTTGTGAATGTGTAAGCCAATGTTTGTAAAAACCCATTATTTTAAATCAAAATATATGTTTGTACTGTATGTTTGAAGCTTTAAAAAAATCTGGGACTATTCAAAGCCATTACAAAGACAGACAAAGTAGAGCTGGCATATTTTTCAAAAGAACTTAATTTTGGGTAAACTATTGCTTTACAACGTCAGAAAATGTGCACATCCAAAACCATCCAGGACAGGTGCACGATCAGCCAAAATACTAAATGAAAAAACAAGAATCGCTACACTGTCATTGCTGCTCCATCAGTGTGCCCATTCTTGTTTTTTATTTAAACTATTGCTTTCATCATATACACAAAATTGTTACACTGACATCGTTAACTAAGATCAGAATGACTTGTTTACATAGGAGCAAACGCAATACTTGAATAATGTTTTAGAATACATGCCAGCTTGAGTTAGGAGGGGGACGCACCAAATACTGACAAAATCTAAAGTTAATTTGTATTAATTTTTACTCTCATGAATTATATTAACAATTAAGAAGTGTATTTTAAATTAGAAAATGCAGAAAAAAATGAACTTTGACCCTTGGTTACCCAAAAGAAAATTAATAGACGGCTCAAAACTGTACCACATATACACATTCATATGATATAAAACTAAATTCATCGCTCAACTTGAACTCTATTATATTCAGTATTTGCAAGACTGCATCTATTAGAATAAATTATACATAACAGTCCCACAGGCTCGATCTCATATCTCACATCTATGTTTAATACAGCGAAGCTTTGAGGAAGTATCCTTCTATTCCAAAGTCTTGCTGTGCGACTACTGCTTACATTACATAACAGTTAGTGTTATCATTTACATCCCATGATGCCGTTCCAAAATCACCAATATACATGCCGCAGAGACTGGGTAATATATTATTTATCTTAGCACAAATGCCGGTCAGAAACATTTCATATGAACAGGCCAAACCGAAATGAATATATCAATAATAAGGTCATTCATTCTGTAGGGCTCAATAACCAATTCCCCATAATTGCCCGGCGTAATAGATTCAACGGTGCCTATAAAATGACCATGAGAGCGCGAAGGGAACATCAGCTGGCTGACGGAAGCATCAACATTTCATTGTCAAGAGGATATGGGTGAAACCGCACATGGTCCTAACCTTTTCCACTGAATTATTTAGCGTTACACCCCGCTAGTCTAGATTGTAGGGAACCACGGTTATCAATATTTCAATCCCATAATTTGCTTTGTGGTTGTACGGCTGGACGTTGGGGTTTTATGAATCAGATTCGAAAGTTCTCGGCAGTAGCTAAAACGTTGAATATGACTTCTTGAAATGGGCTGCGTTTATACAGCAGTCAAACCGAACGGCCCTTGACGTTTACGAGATCGTGAAATCTTTATAGAGTCAAAGATACTTCTTGACGTACGGCTGTGGTCAGGTCTCACAAAGCATGCCATGTGAATGTCATTTTGATGGTTTTGTTAAAATGTTGAAAGGACACGTGAACATGTTATACTTTTCCTCTTTTTCCCTTTTCCTCGTTTATTTGACAAACAGCACACAGTACGGCCATTAGAAACATTTGTCATGTGACACAAAGTCATTCTGCAAAGCCTCTCTCGTTTTTAACAGCGCTCTCTTTCGTCAATGTCAAATAAATAGACCTACGAAGAGAAATGCGTGTGTTTTACCTCTATGGTACACACAGATATGATAGTATAGAACAGGGGTCGGCAAGTAAGTTTGGCATCGGCCCAAAAAAATCTAATTTGACGCAAGATTGTGGTCCAGGACATAGTCAAAGGATAATTTAAGAAATTAATTGATGAAAAATGCAACTAGAATGGCATACTTTTAAACATATTGTTATTATATAGTTATATATGATATATAATTGCATAATAGTTAACGTAGCCTAATTTTTACACTCCTCACGTACTAAACTGCGTTTTTTTTTGCCTGCTGGGGGTACGCTATTACGTCGTGTTCAGAGTGATGTTAACATTTAAGCTAGCTAGATGGTGAGAGAAAATGGCATTATCAAAGAAAAATGGGGCATACAAAGAGGAATGGAAAGACAACTATGCATTCATCCTACCTAGTTTTGTGAATGCAAAGCCGCTGTGTCTTATCTGCAATGAAGTTGTAGCTGTTTGCAAAGAATATAATATTAGACGGCACCACGAGACGGAGCATGGCACCTTCAAAGTGGCCTTCCCGCTCCAAACAGAGGCACGAAAACGCTCTCATACTTTTATTTTGAAGGCAAATTCAGACGTGATTGAGACAGATCTATTTCAGAACCAGCTGCGGGCAAAATGATCAAAACAGTGCTGCTGGCGCGGGCCAGATATTTTTGCTCGCGGGCCGCCTGTTGCCGACCACTGGTATAGGACATGGCTTTTGCATAGCAATCCAAACAAAGCCCAAAAAACAGACTGTACGCAGTAGACCCAACAATAATGCATTATGTGAAATTAAATAACAAAAAGTAGCATAAATACTCTAGTGTCCATCCTTCCACCTACAAGGTTAATATTTATATACTGTACAATTTTAGAATGTATTATTTATATTGGGAAAGTAAATCTGTGCATGCTTAACCTGTTGTGCTGTCTATGGGCAAAAAGCTGATGAGTCAGAAAGCTCCCGGACCTCATCACAGCTATCTTCATTTGCGTACCGAAGATGAACAGAGGTCCTATGGTTGTGTAATTCATATCAGAATGTTCATTTTTCGCCTTAGTTTCCCGATCAATATTGTTAAAGGGGTCATATGACGCGGCTAAAATGAATATTATGGTTTGTTTTAGATGTAACTCAATGTGTCTACACGATTTAAGGTTCATAAACGCTGTATTTTCCACACACCGTGCATGTTTGTATCTCCTCTTTGCTCCGCCTCTCTGAAACGCGTTTAACAAAAAGTTTAACAAAGCTCATGGCTCTGAAAAGCGAGGTGTGCTGTGATTGGCCAGTTCACCAGTGCGTAGTGATTGGTGGAACACTGCAAGCGTGTGAGGGAAATGTTACGCCTCTGACCATATTTGGAACATCAGGTTCCTCTTCAATTGTACTGACAGGTACGCCCACCTTACTTGCGTCTACATTTGGGCGGTCTCAGTCAAATCAGACCACCAACTGATGTAGATTTGTGGGGGTGTGGCTACACGAGGCGTTTCAGGCAGGTCTGGGTGAGCATTCGCTTTTACATAGAATGACTCTTTTGTTCCCACACTTTCATTTCTGCAATTTTACACGTCTAATACATGCATGAGCGACTTATAACACACCAAAGACACAGAACAACACGTGTTCACACCATATGACCCCTTTAAAGGTTCTATGTAAGATAGAATTAACCCATTATAATGTTGGTGAGATTGTACAGAGTAAAATCCAAATCTTATATCACACTGTCCCCCTCTAACTGTCGCACAAGACTGTAGGGTCAAATCAGGCCTCAGTTATTGGTGTTGCTCCAAAAGATGTTCATCATAAGAACCTGTCCTACTTGAGGAAATTAGATTGTGAATCTGTGTACTTCATTGAATCAGTTTACTCATGGTTGAACTTTTTCCTCCTAGGCAAATTATTTCCAATTCCTCCCTGCGCTCACCCTCCATCGTTCACTACCAAAATGACATTCAGGCTTGCAGAAATACCCTGCTGCACATTTGCGCGTCTAAATAACATTTTCAAATTAGTTTCATGTCAGAGACTCTTGATGGTAGCCAGATACTGTTGGTCAGATGTTATAATAGGGGAAAATAACGGTTTCGTTTTTCAACCGGCTCTTTTTTTTCGGCCAAAGCCGCCCGTTGGGAGGGTCTAATGTGCACAGATACACGGTCGGGTTATGTCCTCATTAGCAATGCTAATCGCTTTTAGCGCTCTGCAGCCATCGCTGTCAGCGTCGAGACTTTGTTTTCTTCTCCCGATCGGGGTCTTTGAACAAGAGTGATGGTTACTCACATACGCAAACGCACACATTCCGTGGTGCTTAAAAAGAACCGGCTCTTAGTTGTTGCGCCTTGAGGGAAACAATGTATCATCTCGCATGAATCTCTTTTAAATGCAGAGGGGCTCGCGTAATCAACCCCCGGGGTCTTTTACAGCAGTGTGTGGTACTGACTTGCTTTACAACAAGTGTCTTTAACACAGGAACGCTCGGAAGGGTCGAGAATAAAGAATGTGCCACAGAAAAGGCGGTATTTTTCTCTTGAAAGATGACAGAATCCTCAGATACACGAGCGGCGTCATGCTAGGAAGCAGGTGTCAGCTTAGTTTGAAAGTGATAGCTTCTTAGCGAACCACTGGGTGGTAAAAAAACGATACTATGAGAAAACTACCCTGCAACAAATGGATTTTCTTTTAGAAGGCTTTCTATAATGCGGAAATAACGTGTTAGCCCCTTTCTGTGTGCTGTCACGCCATTTCCAGCCTGATCTCACTTGAATTTGTAACTATTTTATGGGGTGACTGATTTCTACAAAGAACCCTTAACCAAAATGTCAATAGAATGTATGTAGATCAGACTGACTTGTCAGAATAAGAACGTACTAATGCAATATTGCCCGAGTAGGAGTGTATGTGGTGTTCTTATATCTTCATGGCTGTGATTAGGCCAGAGGCACGAGGCCGGAGGCAATCACAGCCACTACATACACGACTAAGAGAGCGATATTGCATTTATACATCAGTTCGACGGCGTGTATAGTGTGTATAAGTGTGTAGATAAACCAGAAACAACGTCGGAGTGTCTTTAAATCCCTCTGGTTTTAAAGGAAATGGGGAACTACTTTCTTCCGCCATGAATCCAAGCCCAGCAGAACAGTTAAACCTCCGCTACTAAATCCAAACAATCACTTCTTTTAAATTTGCGCTGTGCTGAGAGAGACTTTTAAAAGGCAACTCACCGAGAATGTGTTAATCGCATTTCTATGATCTTGGTCGAGACCCTCGCTTTAATCTTTTTAAACAATGAGTGCAGAGCGCTGTCAATAAATGGATAGAGACACCGCCAACACTGACAACGTTTAGTTTCACTTAAGTGTGTGCCAATTATCATGGTGTATGGTCGCCACCTAGTGGCCGTTTTCCAGTATTGAAGTTTGCGCAGTGTTGAGATTTAGATCTCATTCATCGCACAGCACTAGCCTAGTTTCGGTTCACAACGCGAACAATCTTTGCTTGGAGAAAGATATGCCTGTAAGTTTACTTACTATCTGTAAGCGTTCATATTATGTGTTAACATAATATTGATTCTTGGAAGTTAAACTGTGATCAACAGGGGCGGACTGGCCATCTGGCATACAGGGCGTTTTCCCGGTGAGCCGCTAACGTATCGGGCCGGAACGGAGGCGGTGGTCGCTAACTTATGGGGCCGTAACGGACGCGTTTGCCGCTAACGTATGGGGCCGTAACGGAGGCGTAGGCCGCTTAGACGTATTATAAATGTGAATGCACGCAACGCGAATGCAAAAGACACGTATGCTTGCACCACAACCCCCAAATCCCCCCCCCCCCGTCAACAGATTCGGTGGAGGGCCGATGCGGGCATAAAAATGCCAGGGCCGATTTTTCTTCCCAGACCAGCCCTGGTGATCGATATAATGATAATGAAAGAAAGTCCCATTGCATCACATGTACACCCATGTGCAGATCGCAGTGCATGCATCTATATGTCGGCTATACCAAACGAATTAATGTGCAGTTAGTCATTTCATATCTTGTTTATTGTATGCCAGTTTTACAAAAAAAGAGAGAGCGTCACAGAAGTAAACATTCTGGAAAGGATAAATTGCTTCGTGTGTTTGTTTGCTAGCAATCTAACTTCTTCAGAGTAACGCAGTTGCGAGGACAGCATAGTCCCAGTTAGTTTAGTGGCGGAGTGACACAAACAGTCAGTGAAGCGGTTCAACGGTCAGTTCCGGTGATGATCCTGGCGGAATATCTCGCAGCTATCAGTCAATCAGATTCGAGAACCAAAGAGAACTGATGTATAAAAACCTATACGAATTAGTCACCTCGTAAAATAGTTACGAATTGCCATGAAATTGTGTTGACAACAGGTGAAGCATGCACATAGGTATTTATGCATCTTCTATTTTTCTTTTTACCTGAATCTGATCTCACGGGAATTTGTAACTATTTTACGAGGTGGCTAATTCGTTTGAATTACAGAAAGGGCGTTTATTCGAAAAAACACACTGAAGCCCCTCCCCTGACCCCACCCCCACCCCTACACCTAACGTCAATGAGATGAAAGTAATTCGTACTAAACCATTAAAAAAGATTGTACGAATTCATTCGAATTAGCCAACTCGTAAAATAATTACGAATTGTCACAAGATTGTGTTAGATCAAACAGGTTAAGCTTGCGCAGATCTACTTTATATAAATATTAGCGGTAACCCTGTTGGTGATGGTATGGGCACTATAGCATTTATGTGTCTTCTATTTAAATTTGTGTTTTACTGAACTGTCCTACCTGATCTCTTGGGAATTCGTAACTATTTTATGAGGTGTGAAACTTGTATGAATTATCCTACAAAAAGGCACAATTATTAGAAAAAAAGATACTGAAGCCCCTTCCCTAACCCCACCTCTACACCTAACGTCACTGGCAAGAAAGTAAATTGTACTAAAGCGTACAAATTTGAATTCATACGAATTAGTGTAAAATAGTTACAAATTTCTGTAAGATAGTTTTGAAATGTCACATAATGCATTATTGTTGTATCTTCTGTTGTATGTTTGAGCTTTCTTGTGTTTCTTGAATTGTATAGTATAGCTACAGTATATATTATACTATAATCTGGGAGATTTAGAAATTTATACAATTTAAATTTATACGAGTAAGCAACCTTGTCAAATAGTAAGAAATTTGCGATTGTGTTGGCATGTTGTTTCGTAGTAACATGGCACTGATAGCATGATGTCCTTCGGGGAGTTCAGGGCAAACGTTGTATAATTCCTATTGGTGGTCCTGACTTGGCAGTCTGCTCTGAAGCGATTTGAGTTTCTTTGTACGTTTCTTTCGACACCTGGCGGTGCAAAGGCTTTTTTCAAGTGTAGCCTCTTCACACAGTCACCATATCCTCTCGCCCCATGACTCCATCCACACTCCTCATCTCTCTCAAACACTAATAAGGGAGCAGAGGGCCAGGGCAGGTCTTTGCCTTTAATTAGCTCATTATAAAATCAGACCCGATCGTCCATGCTAAGGGACGACGCTGATCTTCAAATTTTACCGCTGGCACAGAGCAGACAGAAAAACGCTGATGTTGAGTCGACCGTTGAAACGGCGTACTGCAGCAAGGTTGCTTGAAGATTGCTTTTGAAGACCTGGATGGTGTAAATTTGAGTTACAGGAAGAATTCACCAAAAATAGAAAAATGTAATCATGCGCTGTAATTCGTAAAACACAAAACACGACAGGTAAATGTGTTTGATTGACAGCTCTTTATTATTAATAATAATCATATTATAAAAGTGACCGATTGCTCTAAAGTTGCAGATAACATGATGAAACTGAAAGTTTTCTTGATACTATATTTGAGGAACAGACCCAAATGTCATTGGTCCCTGTGTGTGGTCGGACACAATATCTTTAAAGTCAAAACCTGATGCAATGATAGGCTGCAATAGGCAATAATCTAAAGGAATGAAATTCTATTTGAGCGCCTTGCCAGCCGTCCTCACATAGTTCAATACAATAGTGTCTCATGAAGATAACAGGAACTTGGATTCAGAACAGCAGGGGGATGACAGCACTTTCATTTTTTAGGGTGAACTTTAGCAAAGTAGGTAGGATAAAAGTAAAACAATTTAAAGTCAAATTGCATTTTAAAATACACACATATGTATACATACACACAGTATGAGTATTTCTATAGGTTAAAAGAAAATGATGGGCACATGTGTGTTCTATACGTGGGACAAAGATGTTAAGATGTCCCCATCAAAAGAAAATTACAAAAGTGATTTTATGTCCATAACTTAAATGTGAGTAAAATGTCTACTTTATGGTTTCAACTAAGTTTTTGGAGAATACAATATCAAAATTTGGTTGAAATAATGTTACATTGTCATTCAGTGTAACACAATATTTATGTACAAATTCAAACAACATGCTTATTGTGACTTGTACATATTAAAATATATAAAAGAATAAGGGAGCATATTACATATTATTGGGCTTTAAAAAAATTCTTATTGACAAATGGGCAAAACCTATAGGATAGTGGCAGATGTAAAAATTTCAACTAACTAGCATTTGGGGTGAAAGAAATTAGTCTTTTATTATGTCATAAGTTGATTTTTGTTGTAAATATGCCTGACAAGATTGTTACACTGAATGACATTTTAGTGGGCGTCTTCTGGAAATCAGGGGAAAAATGTATGATGTTTATTTTTTGCTCAGACAAACAAAAACAATGCAATTAAATTAAATTAAATTAAACAGAAAACGTTTTCTTTTCTTTTTTAACAACAACAATTTAAAGCACTTATTGTTTTCGTGCTTAAACCCTTTTTTGTCTTTGACCCAATTGCATTTCTATCTGGACAAAAGTTTGAGGATTTTTAAACATGGAAACTCACTGATGTAAAATAAGGACACCATGTTTAAGCTTCTGCATTAATTCTAGGTCATTTACCAAATATGAGCAAATACTTTGTGACATTGACCATGTGAAGTTATGTTTCTTTAAGAAGTGCCCTTCCATGTCTGAAGGCATTACTGATGGCCGGAGGGAGGACAAACTATAAATAAATAAGACAGTTATATATAATTCAGACGTCTAATGTCACAGTACAATTAATAAAGTTTAAATAATTTACTGAAACATAATGAAAAGTCAGACCAGCTGTAATAGTCTAATGCTTTTAATTTGCCTCACTGTATGTACAGATCTGTCTGGATAACACCAGAGAGTTCACAACACGGTCAAATATGTGTATATCATGAATTTGTAATGCGTCCATTATATATTTTGAAATATATGTATTTTAATATTTTGTCCGATAGTGTGAAAATTGCTTTTATCGACCAATACCAATATGTTGGTGCATCCCTAGTTGAAACCATTGAAGATTATGACTTGTCATAAGGCATAATGCAAGTATTTTATTTCAAGTTTGTTCAAGGCCTCGATAGGTGAACATAATGTAAGTGATATATAAACTATACACGTTTTATGCGTTTTGCCGTATATAGACTATTTAGTGCATTTTAAGTTAGTCATGAACCTCAAAAAACATAGACAATTTCCTTCAAACATTGGTTTCTTCTTCTGGGTTAAATGAAGTGGCATTATTTTCTTTGTAGGCCACCTATCAGTGATTTGCCTAACGTGGTCGGCTGATAATATACAGTATGCTAAGATAGACTTCAAGGCTTTTGTTTGGTGTCTCCGGAGATCAATTATCATCCATTGTAACATCAAAGTCTAATTGTAAACATGAGGACAGTCATGTTGTGTCTAATGGGACATCAGAGCAGGTTTGCGCTTTAGCTTCAAACAGAAGCCATTTGTAATCTTAACTTGTTTCGCATTCAAGAAGATCAATCCCAAGATGAGCTCAAAAGGTGGACGTTTACCGGTTACAGATCATTCCACAGATTGGACCAAATTGCCGTGTCTCCATCTCACCCTGTTTTTGTGTGCATTAAGTTCACCCTACAAGAGGTAAATGCACTCAGAAGCAGAGAAAATGAATCCGAGCGCTGGAGTTAAATGGATGTAGCGTGCGATTGCGACAGACCTTTACAACAGGCGTTGTACATGTGTATTAGCGTGACGTGTGTTGTTTCCGTGTCTATATTTCTCATGCATTTATCTAATTAGAGTCAGTAGAGATGTATGTTGAGAGACAGCGTGTGGCCACATTGGTGATGCGTTGTCATCTGTTAGGGCTAAATTGATGTGCAGTTCTTTTACTGCCGTTGTTTGTTTTTCTCGTGTGTTGTTTCATACGCTTACCTAGAACAATATTCATTTTCATATTATTGTGATTTCTAGTGAGTTTTTATCTTATACAGGGACTTTCGCTAATAGCAGAGTTTTTATTCATGCAATTGTAATTGCGGGGTAAATGCATTCAGGCCACCTCAGAACTGCATTAAACATTCTGTGTAAATACACTTAAATGCCACTTGAGTTGCAGCTTCAGGAAAGAAAGCTGTTGTAGGCTAAGCGATAGGCTTTTTATGTTATGATCACAATCGAGCCTGAAAGTTGACATGTACCGTGTTGAATCAAATAACATATTTTTCTTCTAAAGCTAGTCTATAGTCTACTTAATGCTTTTCTCATGTCAATTAATCAGAATGTTGTTTGTCAATTTGACTACAAATATTTCAACAGCCTACATAACAGACAGGAGTCATTTGTTTGGTTTATTTTGTATAAAAAAATGTCTTTTTTGCATTTTCTTAGAAAACTAAAAACGTGACAGCTATGTTTTCACGGTTTGGAAATGTTGTGCTGACTGGGCTTTTGTACAACAGAAACCCGCTGCTAAATGAGACAGTGAGTTACCCACACCGAGCACATTGTTTAGTCTAATAGCTCGCAAACGTCTCGAGGTGCCGGTACAGGAGCGGAGTAATGGGCTTTACTCCCAATGAGGAGAACAGCGAGAGGTCAAGAGGCGCTCGCGTGTGTCACTTTCTCCTCATTCTGCACAAATAAACCAGAGGCGCAGCGAGAACAAACAGACCTCTGCAAGACGCCCTGCGGTATCCTGTCAAGAGCTGCTTTTGCCTTCCTGGCTAATTACTTGAAAAAGCAACTTCTGCCCAGCGAGAGTTGACTCGGGGACGGGCTTCAAATGAAGCGTACTTAGAAGAAAGATTTGCCTGGCGCTGTTTGCGGTTGTGCACTAGCCGGTAGAGTCACTGGAAGCGGTTTTAAATCGCATCCCGCATGATTCATGCACTGCAGTGCGAGGAAGGGTTACGTAACCCGCTGAGTTACTTTGACAAGGTCTTTAAACCAATGTCAAGGAAAGCGGATATTTAAACATTCAGTTTTCATTGAATCATTTCAATGTTCTTTCCAAACACTTGCTATACTTTGTGCATACAGTAGGTACTCCTGGAATACAGGAACTGCTGTTCGCACCTTTAATTAAAGATTTCTTTGTGTCTAACCTCATAGATTTCATGAATATAATCATCTTCTTTCTCTCTTTTTATTCCGAAATCAGAACCGCTGGGAAGGGATATTGGGATGGACATTGATGATTTTCTTGCTTCTTATGATTCGTCCCCTGTGACGGATAAAATTGACAGTGTTATTTGTGTCTGCTCCAGGGAAACTTCAGCAATGATTATTGCCTGCCCCCCGTTTCCTATTTTCATTTATTTTTGATTGTCCACGTAGCGCTCGCTAATCCGATTGTAATACAAATGTGATGCATCACCTTAAGAGTCGACAATCTCATTGGAACAACAGCAATTTGCAATTAGGAGATAAACATCTTGGTTATGGTCATGGATACACTCGCCCTCTGTCTCTCTTTTTCTCACTCTCTCATGCTCTTTTACACATTTACATATTTGATGTGTTTTATTCTAAGCTGTTGATAGAAATCGCTAGAAACAAATTTGCAAAGATTGGTTCTGTTCTGATCTTAAACTATATATAGACTTTATTATAGTTGGTTATTTAAAGTTGCACTTAGTTATTATTCTAATTAAAAAGTTTTACACAAAGGACTGAACAACACATTTGAGAATATTATTAAAGCGATGTCCACTCAAATAAAGATTGAAAATCACAACAGCTATCACTAATAATGACGCTTTGCGATGTAAACATTGTTTTTTTAATTATTTTTCAGCCAATGCTGAAGAATATAAATACAAAAGTACTATATGTTGAGACAAAACAAGCAAACTAAACAAACATCGTACGTATGCGAATCCTACGAAAATGTATAACTCTAAGAAAAAAGCACTAGCAGAGCCTCGCCCCTAAACATAAACATCACTGACACGAAAGCAGATTGTACTAAAATGCACGATCTTACAAATTCATACAAATGAGCCAACACGTGAAATAGTTACGAATTAACGTGAAATTGTGTTGGGTCGAGTTAAGCTTGAATTGAGCATTGCCCCATTCACAATAATAGCACTTCTGCATTTTCTTGATATTTATTCTTTTTGATACAGTGTAATCTTACTGTGTGCATCTTTAAACTGAAAACTCTTTTTCTTAAGAATCCAGGGTGTTGCCATGCAGTTGCTGATGCTCAGTGGTCCTGCATTGATATGGCTCAGGTCCATCATTCATTGCATGTCAGTAAGAATTTTGCTTTTGGTTTATTCCCTGTCTGACAAAATCCATAACTCTGAACACTTAGAAAAACACCTCTTCATGACAGGCCACACCATTTAAAGAATAAATCATGTCTGTAATGCAAACGATGTGGGAGGAAGTTTAATACCTGGGGTCAAGGGTTTGTTTACTGTAATTTGCTATCCTAATGAGCATAATTAGTGAAAGTGACCTATTTGTCAGGTATGGTGACCCGTACCCGAAATGTGACCTCTGCATTTAACCCATCCAGAGAGTAGTGATCACACGTACACCCGGAGCAGCTATCACTGCAGCGCCCGGGGAGCAAGTAGAGGTCAGGTGTCTTTCTCAAGGGCACCTCAGTCGTTACCCGCCGGCTCTGAGAATCCAACCGGCAACCTTCTGGTCACTCTCTAACCATTAGGCCACGACTGCCTTGATTACTGTTGATTCTTAGTAGTCTGATTCTGTTCCTGTCCTCTTTCATGTTCTATCGACATCAGAACTGTGTACTATTTTCTTACATATAAACCTCTCTCCCACGTTTAATCTCTTGATATATACTTCTCTCTTGTAATTAAGCCGACTCGGCCGCTAATGAGTCTCGCTCATGCCAGTTATCTCTTGTGACAACTGCAGTATCCATGGCAACGTGCTATCGGACATTCAGAACTGCTGAAAAATAATGGACATATTTATAACGGAGAGCTCCGGTAATGATGATGGATGGAAAGATCAAGCACAACTTCCACAAGCTGCGGCCGAACCTCCGAATTACAAAAGTTACGTTTACATTTAGCGCAGCACAGCAAGCGGCTATCTCCCGTTTCTCACGTACGCTGCATGGGATCTTTTGTCACATTTGATATCAGAAGCTAATATGAAAAGTGGATGTTGACCACATGTAAATGCAGATATTATGCAAATGAAAGTGCATGTTTTGTGTCGTGTGTCATTGACACGAGCAGAATCTGTGATATACAGCTGCAGAAAATTGACTGATGCACACTCAGGTTCCCTCCACATTTTAAGATGTAAACTTACGCGAGCGTTGTTTTCACAAGAGAACCGCTGTCATATGTGGTGTCAATATTGGGCTGCATGTGAATATTATTGTTTGTTTAAGACCATTTTCATCCGTCCACAACAGAGTTTAAATATTTGTTCTGTAAACAAGCTCACATGGATCTTTTTGGCGTCAAAATTATCCACTTTTTTATGGCTAAAATCTTTAGGATATTAAGTAAAGATGATGTTCCATGAAGATATTTTCTAAATTTCTCTCTCTTTGGTAATTACTCACTCAAGTTTGGTATCAGTAGCTGCGTTTCCATTATTCTTCAAAATGCGCAAATTGAAATAGCCCAATGGAAACACGTAAATTTCGCAAGAACTCCCATGTATGGCAAAAAGGTTTTCCGCCTGCATGAGGTGTTTTTTCAGGCAATACGATAAAGGTATATTTCGCAAAACTGTAATGGAAACACTTTTTGTCGTATTTACAAGTCACGTGGTGTACAAAACGTCACATGACCATTCGGCGGTATGTTTTGACAGAACATTTGAAAAGATGATGTAAGGAATTCACATGAAGTAATATCTTATATGACGGCTCAAATGCAGGAAAATGAGCGAGTGCAGTATGGAGATTTATTAGGAACTGTGAGGTCATATGAACATATAGAAAAGGAATTATAGACGTTTCTCTTCACTCTTCCATCACAGTAGGTGAGTTGGTTTGCAACCTGTCATAAAACACACAAAGAAGAAGTATGTCCAGAATGACTTATCGCGAGTCTACAAAATACACTTTAATCGCAAAACATAATGGAAACACAGTCATTCCGCAATACTTTTTTAATCAACATTTAGAAAATATTGTGTAAATCTGTAATGGAATCCTGGCTTATGTAAAGCTTAGAATTTCTGCTTTCAGGTTGATCTACTCTGCACAACGTCATTACAGCGGTAAGCCAATAGAGAGCGTTAAAAGAAACCTGTCTCTTCTTAGCAACGGCCTGCTACAGCGCCTCTGATGGACGACTTCAAATGCCATTTTCTCAAGATTTATATTTTTTTGCTAACTAGTTGCATCTCGACCAAATATTGTCCAAACAAACCATACATCAATGGAAAGCCTATTTATTCAGCCTTCAGATGATGTATAAATCTCAATTTTGTGGCCCAGGGTCATATATACAGTTCATTTAATAGGAAATAATTGTTTTATTTCTCTCTATGAATTATTTTCTCCCCTTGTGTGCGACAAGCATCCATTTCTATGGTCGTTTGTAACCCGTCAAACTAATCGATAGTCTGTAGACATCCTTGTTTTTGCACTGACTGCTTGTACTCTTGTCTGGGAAATTAGGTCATTTAGATGCATGACATCACATCACCGTCTGATGATTGATGAGATTTTCCTCTCAAGACAGAAGGCAGCCTGGGGGAAGATCTCTGTCAATAACGTGCCTCTCACGAGTGTCTTATAAAGGCTGTGCGGATGCCCAAAATCCCCTGATCGCACTTTGGTCAATGGTACTTATTAGTGAGGGTAAACAAATCTACTCCATGTTTCTGCAGCACTTTACTGGCTGACAGCCAACCTCGGCCTGAACGCAGCAAGAATAGTGGAGGAAGATGAAGATGGTGTATGAATGAAAAACACGAGAAGAGATGAGGATGTGCCCGCCTGCATCTACTTTCCCACTCGACGTCCTTTGGGAAAAAACTGTCGACACGCTGCGCAACTGTTTCAAATGAGTTCAGAGCACGTAGACGAAATCGATCCTAATAAGTGTCAAGTCATTTTTTTCTGCTTGATATTTGTATCGTTAAGTGGATGTGCCGTGTATTGAGATTGGGCGCGGGGTCTTTCGTTTGACTGGCGGTTTTCCAATCAAGGACACGAATGTTCAAGCCCTCGGTAGTTACGTTAGAATAAATATTCAGATGTGCTGCTATGCAAGAATGACTCAAGATCTCTTCATCGATCTCTTAGCATGAATCTTGTGGAGTCGCTAGCGGGGTTACTAAGGCAAGCATTACAGTTTTTATTGCTCCATGCTTCAGGTTGCATATTTAAACAAGGCCATAAAATGTGTGACGGTGTTTAGCACATGCAGTAGACTGACATGCTGGATTGCAGGTGATTTATTGGTTATTAAGCAAGTTGTTGTTTTATGATGAAACTTTCTTTGGGAAGTTTGACTCTGTTTTAAAGACATCTGTTTGGTGATGCCCGGCCTACAAATAGCCGACATCAAAAGCTTGTGATTCGTGGAGTGAACTGCGATGTATGTACGCTTCCTCCATACACACATGCACGCGCATCAGATACGATCATCACAATCAACATATGGCTGTTTGAAGCATCTTCAAAGAGGAAGGCTTGTAATCGCCGCGTTTCACCTGCATGTGCTGTGTTTAACTTTCTTTAATTTACTCAATTAAATATTAATCATACCATGGTCTGTTTGAATACTGGATTCTGATTGGCTGGAAGGTAGCTCCAGTAAGTTTGATTACATTTGAAATTTAACTGACAAAATCACTGTCATTTTCACCTGTTTGATCTAAAATGTCACTGTAAACATCAATAAAAGATTTAACTCGCTTCGCGTCGGGTGGTTCTTGGCCTCCACGTCGTGCATTAAAACCCTTTAACGCACGGCTAGCTGTGGATTATACCTTACTTTTTTTTTAAAGATTTGTCTTTGGCGCTTTTGCCTTTAATTGTTCAGCTATTGTTAGAGAGGACAGGAACTGAACTGGGGGAGAGAAGGGAAAGTTTCGGGACAGACCACGAGACGGGAATCAAACCCGGGTCGCCCGATGCGCCACATGTCGGAGCACTGCCCACTAGGCTATCGGCTGCTACGATTATCTCTTACTTAAATGGATTAAAAACGCTTGTGTTTTGCGCAAGACTCAAAATCATGGCAGTAGGGCTTTGTCTTACCAGCCCAGTTATAATTTTGGATATGTTTGACCTCACGAGGCTTTCACAGACAGAGTACACTACCTATTAATAATGTTGTAGGGGTTCAACAGAATAGTGTGGCATGATAACAAATATAATACACAATTGTAGATTTTTTATATCTGTTTAATCCTATTGATTATGACCTGCATCAACATATACAGTCTATCGTTTTTAATTTTTTTCTTGTACTTTTACTGTTTTAAAAAGTTCTCTCTTAAGATTTTGCTTTCTTAAAACTGCTCTCAGTTTTAATTTTATGTTAAAAAATGTATGACACCTATTCAGGTTTATTCATTTTATTTTAAAGTGTATTACTTTTGATAATGTAGAGAGTTGAATTAAACTATTTATTTTGGAAATAAATCTGTTATTTCAATATACAACCACGGAATGTACTCTAAAGAGAGTAAACCATTCCAAAATCTCATTTAATTAGATGTATTGTGGTCATTCCAGTCTGAAAACTGTGGTAAAAAGCAAGGTTATCACATAAAAATAATGTATTAACTTTTTCTTAATACATGTAGAAATATGACCGTTGTGTTGCATAAAGTGAATCTGAACTTGTTTTCTTTGCAGTATTTGAGTTCTGAAAAAATACACTCCATCTTTTCTGTTATTTTCACCTGTTTCTCCCGTTTTTATTTTAAAAGTTGGTGAAAATACAAAATGATCGTTTTACCTAAACACATACCTATAAAAAGTAAATTCAGAAAAACTGAAACTAATTTTGTAATGGTCTCTTGATTTTTTTATTTTGTTCCAAATATCTTGATTCTGTATTGTGAATACTGTGTAGTGCTTTGTACTAAATAGTGAGCTAAGTGTGTTGTTACACTCTCATGAATGTTTGCATTGACTACTATTTTTTTGTAATAATGTATATGTAATCATCTTTAAAGAATATTATTGTGTGTTTGCATTGACTACTGGATGACCTTTGGAAGGCCTTATGGGAGGATGTTGGCGTGATGCTTGAGTCCACACCCCACCATATGTACCTCACCCGGTCCACCACTCAGAGGGCATACATCCACCTGCTCCACTACACACGTGCTCACACACACACACACCGGGGATGTGATTACTGCCCTTCTACATCAGACCCTTCATCAGTGTCTAGCATCAGACCCCCGGGCACTCACGTGGCCCTTACCTTTACTCTTAACAAAACACACACACACACACACCCCGCCTGCAGCAACGCTCGGGTCAAATCTCCCTCTCTCCAGCTTTTGTTTCATTTCCAAACTTTCTCGATTTGCATTGACATTTTAAGGTGTCACCGGCAGACCGGAATGGGGTTGATAGGGTAACGTATATTTATAGGTTTCCTCTTACTTCCTGTGATTTTAGTTTACTTCAAAGAGTTCTGTCTCTTCTCCATCCATCCAATGGATGCGGCTGCTGGGTTTGGGCTAACAGTGTTGTTATGAAGCATCGCGCGTTCATTTCTACAGGCTGTTCCCATGTTCTGATTGAGATGAAATGTAATGTCCCTGTCATTACTTCCCCATCTTGCCCTCCCCAGTGGGTGATTTAATGAAAATAATTTTCAGGTGGGCTGTCATTTTTCTTTCATCTCAGATTTCCCACACGTACCCCAAGAAAGCAGGAGCTAAAGAGTATCCTCTTTTATTTTCTGGAACGGAGGCGTGCCGAGCCGTCACGTCGGCTTATGTAACGCTCTGTAGTTTTTGAACAGAAGCTTTAGTGTGTAAGTATTTTACACTTCATGTGTTCGAGGGACAAACCCCCCGGAGTAATTTCACGTTAAGTGCTTTGCTCAAGGTCACAAAGGTGATTTGCTCATGAATTGCACATCGTGGGATTTGAACCTACAACCTTCTTGGTTATTCGCCAAGGTTTTTAACCTCTGGGCTGCATCATTAATATTAATGATCATTGAGAATGTGTTTACTCAAGGTCGGCCGTCTTTGTTACTGTGATTTTTCATTTTTCAGCCTTTTGGTAAATTTGGCCACTGTTCCAATGGGAGTTTATGGGAATTAAACTGCACCTTCCACGAATCGGTTAGGCTAAATCAATTTGATAAGTTTACCGTTGCAAATCAGAGTAAAAGACCTGGTCTGTTTATATATTTGCTCCATAACTAGTTTTCTTTTTTCTTTTTTTAAATGGATTGTAAATTGGGCGGTCAATAGACTAATCGCGATTAATCGCATCCTGAATAAAAGTTTGTTTTTACTTAATACATGTCTGTGTACTGTGCATATTAATTTTGTATTTATGCAAACATACAGATACATGCATATATTAGAATATATTTTGAAAAACGTTTCAGTGGTTTTGTGTTCATACAATGGAAATCAATGGGGCCAGCGTTGTTTGATTATCAACATTCTTCAAAATATCTTCTTTTTGTGTTCTGCAGAAGAAAGTCGAACAACTTCAGAATGACCTTAGGGTGAGTAACAAATTTTTATTTGTGACATTTACACTGTCAAATGAAGGACCATACAATCCTCATAAAACCCAAATGACATTTCTCTGAAGTTCAATAACTAATTTTTGTTTTCTTTTTTGAAAAGAAACCGTGCACTGTGCATATACATTTTGTATATATATATATATATATATATATATATGTGTGTATTTTTTAATATTTACCAATAATTGAAATTGTATATTAATGGTTTTTATTCCATTTTTTTGTAAATACTAAATTAATATGCACAGTACACTCACATTTATTATGTAAATACAGATTTTTATTCTGAATTCTCGTTTGACAGCCATATTTAGATATTTTTAAAGGTAATTGTCTATAAGCCCTACAATTGTACCCTATTCATGCTTTTTATAGAAATGCTTAAAAGAAGCTCGATATCGGACACGTCATTCTCCTTACTCATTATAATCATTAGCAAGTTTTTAGATGAATAAGAAGCACTGAACTAAATTTTAAACTCTTTACAGTTCCGGCCAGAGAAAAGTTGGCTGGGAGGTACAATAAAATCCCTCCATGTCCATTTATTGAGCGGCCTTTGAAAGACTAGAGTCGGCTTTTAATGAAGTCAGAGATGTGATGTGAATAATTTTAGATGTTAAGGAGAAGGTAGGCTCTTGCAGGATTTGTTGGTGAATGTGCTACTAGACAAACCACTGTCTTCCGTAAAACAATAGAATATATTTTGAGAAATGTCTGAGTGGTTTTGTGTTCATACAATGGAAGTCAATGGGGCCAGCGTTTTTTGTTTATCAACATTCTTCAAGATGTCTTCTTTTGTGTTCTGCAGAAGGAATGACTTTACACTCTTAAAAATAAAGGTGCTTTTAAAGGTTCTTCACAATGATGCCAAAGAAGGACCATTTTTGGTTCCACAAAGAACCATTCTGTCAAAGGTTCTTTAAAGAACCATCTCACTTTTTATAATCTGAAGAAGCTTTTTTCACCACAAAGAACCTTTTGTGAAACAGAAAGGTTCTTCAGATGTTAAAGGTTCCTAATGGAACCATTTAGACAAAAAAGGTTCTTCTGTGGCATCGAAAAACCTTTTGAAGCACCTTTATTTGAGTAAAGAGTGTGAGGTGTTTAAAGAATTTTCAGTTTTGACATTTATACAGTCAAATGAAGGACCATACAATCATCATAAAACCCAAACGACATTTGTCTGAAGTATAAATTTCACCTTTACCTGTTGTATAACTTTCATAAATGTTTCATGAATGCATTTGATTATTTAAATAATAGCATTTTGTTTTCCAGTCCATGAAACTTGTATTTAAAGTGGTGAATGTCAAACACGTCCTCAGGTGACAGCCGTTTTCATTGTCATGAATGCATGTGTTGAGTTATTGTGTGCGTGTGAAGCAGGACTCAAACATCAGCCATTGTTTGCTCTACCTCATTAATCTACTAATTAACATTGTTTGCTTGATTTCTGGGAGGATTTCGATGCGCCGCTGCCAGGGAGAAAACAGAAAAAAACACAACGCCAACATTATGAATCATAATTGTCACAATGTGCTGCCTGTTGCTATGCAACACATGAAGTGGCTGGGTCCCACCCCCTCTCCTCTACCACACTGTTCTCTCCCTCATCCACCGCAAGTATAAAAATACCTCCACATCTGGCCGCCGGATGGGAGGGTCGTGTCTTTGTGACACGCTAAAAGCTGTAATATGAAATGCCAAAAGTTTGTTCAAATGTTAGGTATCATGTGAGGGGGTTCATGGTGGGTTTTGTGTCGCTCTGTTGAGTAAAGATCAGAAGATGGGTGCTGTGAAACATGTGAGCAGTTGCTCTGTAAAATATTTGTGCAAAAATCATTACATAATTGTGTTAAAACCAAACAGAACCAAAAAAACTTACTTTCATAAAGTGTCATTCTAAGGTGATTTAATACTTTATAATAATAAGGCTTCATTCATTAACATTACATTTATGCATTTATGCAGACGCTTCTCAGTCAAGGTATACATTTAATCACTTTGTGAGTTCCGTGGAAATCAAACCCATATGACGCGTGTGCTGCTTACACATTTAGGACATTAGTGAATGCATTAGCTAACATGAACTGACAATGAGAAATATATTTAACGGCGTTTAACCTTTGTTAATGTTAATACCAACATTATGCTTATATGCTGACATTAACAGATACAACTACTGATTTTAAAATGAACATTGAATAGGAAATGTACTAAGATAAATAAGAGCTGTAGAAATATAGATTATTCATTTATGTGAAACTGAAAGAAATGTTAACAAATCATTGAAGCTTATTATCAAATGTGAGCAGTATTTATATGTTTTAGATAATACATACAATACATTTATGGGCGTATGCGTGAGAGATGTTTGCAGCTGTAATTAATTTTCTGCCGTTTATGAGCATTGACATATTTTGCTGTCGTGTACATACAGTGTTGTTTCATATGAGCTGCTATCAGTGCCATAATGGATGAAATCCACTGGTGTCTTGTGTCATAATATGTTTTATTACCAGCAGCATAACATTGTGATCAGAAAGATCATTTTCAGTATTTGATATGTTCATCAATGACCGCATGAATCTTGTGTGCTAACAACCAGGGGCGTATTACAGAAGGTTTCTTATCTTATGTCTTAACTTAAATTAGGATGTTTCACAAATCTGTATTACAGAAGCACATCTTAGCTTGATTTGGGATTCCTATCCTATTTTACAAAATCGTATCTAATCTCTAGTTAGGAAATCTTAAATTGCACCATCAAGCTCGGCAATCCACTTTCAGGTCTGTTACCAAGCAACCAACACTGCTCGAGCTGCTGATGAGGTAAACAAAATGGAAAAACAAAACAAAAACAGCTGAGGCTGTGAAGAAAAAGTTTACCACCCTTGCTGTGTTCATGTGCTAACTTTAATATCATGTTGCGTGGCCTTCTGTAATTACTTAAAAGTGTTTTGTCAATTGTTACACAACTTCAGGGTCCTCCAAGAGTCTTTCTTCCATTAAACATCTCCGTTCTTCATTTTCAATTATTAATCAATGTAATGCTATTGTTGGATAGCGCAATTGTGAGCGTTTTTCTGTTAGTTTTCAAATCATTTTGAAGTTAAGGACAGCTGTGGGGTCGTCCTAAAGTTAAGACCGTTTATTTGTCAAGTTAAGACGCTTCTGTAATACCATTTTCCTATCTGCAGTTAAAATAAGATTATCACTTAGGAAGTGCTGTTCTGTAATCGCTTTTGTCCTAAATGATGTCCTATCTGAAATTACCATGGTTACCGAACCGATAGGATAAGATTTTCAAGTTATGATCTTTCTGTAACACGCCCCCAGGGGCGTAAATCCCCGGGGGGGAGGGGACACGTCCCCCTCCATCCGTGGGTTGTCCCCCCGCCCAAATCATTAAAAATCGCACTGTCTATTGTGCTAAATATATTTATGTATACCTAAACTAATTGTGTAATTAGAAATAAATACAAACGCAAAAAATGCGTTTTAAGTTCAGAAGCAGTTGAGTTCCCCCTCCCCTGCCTCAGTGGTTTGGCCCACTGCCTGCTCTCCCGTCCATCTCACCTACTCTAGTACACATAAGTCAGGTGTGCGGCTCGGTTCATCAGTGGTTGTTGTTCTCCAGTAAGAAGGCTATTTGATTCACGTTAAATGAAGTGATTCTCTTTAATGTAGTCTATGCTGATTCATTAATAAATTAGTTGTGGCAAAAAGGCTGATTACTGAAGTATTTTTCCATGAATCTGCTGTGTTAGCGATTAAAACGTTACCTAGCTAGTTAACGTTAGCTTGTTTACAATAGCTTGTTGCATAGGACGTCACACACTGCAACTAACACGCCGAAGCCGTTTCCCATGCATGGCTTTATTTGTGGTGACCTGGTGTAATGTTAACATTAACGGCCACAATCAGCCACCGATGCTTGCCATTCAGGTCCCGTGTCACACACAGTCGCGCCCATAACGGTGACAGTTTAGTGACTTTGGCACTGTATTTAGCGAATTTCAGACCCCTTTTGTCCACAAAAGGTGCACAGCTTTCATTCAGTTGGAAAAGGTCGTTTTCTCAGCATCTATTTTGTGCGGCGGATAAAGTAAACATCCAGTTGACTGAAACTCGACGATTCGTCTCAGTACATGTGTGCACACAGTTTGTTGGCGAGGCAGTGCACTACATGGGAAAGTAACCGCCACTCTTTAATGTAGATGTATGCTGACTCTGTCAGACGATGTCGCGAAATCAGGATTTAAAAAGTGTTTAAAAAGGGACTCATTGTTAACATGTAGTGTCATGGGTAGTGTGTTTTTATACTTCTTTCCTTTCTTGACAACAGAGACAATTTTTTTTTAAATGGAAACAGCTTTATTAGGCGTTCACTTGCATTGCAGTAAGTGGCAGTTCAGTTCAGTTATAATATGTCTGCATGATAAACCTATGAACCTAACGCATATTGTCGCTTTGTGACTAATAAGTACAATTTTGACTATGATTTGTGTCCCCTTCAAAAATTGTTCTTGAGAAATGTTATGTTTATTGTCCCCCCTACTGTTAAATGAGATTTACGCCCCTGCTAACAATAGAAACAATCAAATGTGACATGTTCGTTTACTGCCGTTATTGAGTGTGTTTACATGCACAGTCTTAATCCGGTTACTTGGTTAAATGCAAAGATGAATTATAAACAACTCGCAACGTATTTCATATTTTAATACAAATTGAAGGTTTGTTGTTCTTAGTCTGCCTGTTAGCTTTGAGGTCATCTATGTGCTTTTTGTCCAATTGAAGCAGTTTTGATTTTAAGAATGCCCCTCCTCCTAATGCTGGATTCACACCAGCGGTGGAATTGCCGCCTTTAAGCCAATGTGGCTGCCGATGCAGATTTTGGACGCACATGCATCGCTTGCACACCGCCAAAGAAGCGGCCCGCGTTTGTTTCCGGTTGAAATGAACTGGACAGACGTGACTGTGTGAATCCAGCATAATAGTGAGTAGCTAATCGCAGTTGATATCTGTGTTAAAGTTCTTGGCTATTTAATTAACAGGAACAAGTGTTACGTCCCACCCCAGCTTCCTGTTTCAACACAAAAAGAAAGTTATTATCTCATTACGACGTATTTTGTGAACTTCATTTCATCTCCATCTTCTCTGTCAGTTTGAGGCGTCTGTACGGTTTCTGCTGCCCACTCAGGTGGAAAAGCTTTTCATTTGTTAAACAAAGAGGAGGGCCACGGCAACATCCCGGCCGTAATGGAGACGAATGACAGCAGCCATCCTGGACAATGGAAGACAAAGGTAATTACCCGGCCTGTCAGGAGTCTGGCATGCATCGCTGCTCCTCTTCCTCTCATGTGGGAGGACGCGCTGTTGACCAGAATTATTCATAAATGAAGCATTGGACGTCAAAGCCCTTGAAGTTATTAGAGAGATCGCCCGGCAGCATGAGAGGATACATCAAACAAGAGACATCAATTACGCTTTTTTAGTCGGGGATTGGTTGGTTTTACAGAGACTATAAATGGTCATCTGGACTGTGGCTTTGTGTGGAATAGCACGCGAGTACGTAGATCTCATAGGAGTATGTGAACTGTTGTGCGAGGTGGGTATTTCATATGAATTAGTTCATTTACATCTTAATTAGAAGTGGCATCGGTCTTCTATCTCCTGAAGTGTTATCTTCTGATCATTTTGTTGAGATTATTTTCCCCAGTATGTGTACTGCAAGGGTTCATACGCTTTCTAATGCACTGTCATGTTAAGAGTTGGCAGGCCGGTTTTAAGTCGACAGGCAGACAACAAGCCCCCAGCGCAGCGATTCAAGGTTCTGGCTATACATGAATACAAAGTCTTGATTAAAGGTTTAGTGTTTGAGTGTATAAACGGCACTTGGCTGTCAGGCAAAATAGAAATCATCCGTGCTTTGACTTCCGTATAGTTCCTCCATATTGTGAGGAGTAAACTTTGAGGAATTATTTCTTTTCGCGCATGAAGAGCGAGGATATTTTGAAGTGAAGAGAAATGACTGGAGCACAGTCTTATAATAGTCGCATTGTGATTTTCTCTTCTTATTATGGTATTTTTGTCGCTATAGCAACATTTGATGTGCTTGTATATCAGAGCTAAACCCTTCGACCTTTATAATGATATATAGTTTGTGAAAATTCATATTGCTCATGAACAATAGAATGTGTAATCGGCTCAAAGGTTTTTCAGCAAAAAAATGTCAGGCTTCAACACGGGATCAGTCGGGTTCTAAAGTAAAATCAACCAAACCTGTGTATCTGTCTAACCTGGTTAAGTACATTTAAGTTAGTTACTGTCCCGTCAATGGCTGATTCATCCTGCTGCACGCACACACACACACACGCACACACGCAATCCTCTGCATTTGTGGCTCTTGAAACAGATCCAGCAGGTTGCTAAGCAACCAGTAAGTAGGGTAAAAAGAAGACAAGTCTGACCACTGGTGAAATATTCTCACTGTAAATATGCTTGATGTAAATACACGTCAAATGTTTAATTATAATATAAAATATAATAATCATGTTATACATTCAGAGAGATGAAATTGTGTTTTATTATTAATTACATTCATGCATTCGAGTCTTTGATTCTAATTGACTTTCAGTGCGTGTAAGCTCCAAATCTGTGCTTTTGATCAAATCTTGCATTCCCTGCGATTCAAACCCACGAACTTGCCGTTGCGAGTTGCATGCTTTATCATTTGAGCTGCAGAAACAAAATGATTATATTGTTAACTTTGGTTATATACAGAAATGTTTCATCTTCTGATAAACCGTTTGATAAATAATTGCTGTCATACTGTGTGTTCAATAGAAAATGTTTACAGTCTTTTTTCTGAAGGAAATTCACATGAAAGACGCATGTAATGCAGCAGTTTAGGGAATCTTCCCCAGTGGGAAAAAAAATCATGCTGAAAGATGAAAGAGCCTGATGATTTCGGAAGATATTTTAGATCAAGAGCAAAACAAATGTGAGACATTGGTTACGTTTGGGTTGCATCACCGTCTTTTTACGGAAGTGTCCAGTTGGATGTATGTTTTTATTCTCTGAGTAATCTGAAGATACTACAGAACACACTGATGTAACGCAGAACAGAGCACACGTGTTCTTTCATATTACATCTTTTTTTTGTGACAGGGTCCCTGTGCGACTGTGCTATATTTTCAGTGGATATTTTTATTTTATTGTTCTTTTTTTGCAGATGGCGTTGGGTCATCTGTTCTGAAACTCACAGAGATCTTTGTGAGATTTCTGAGGCTTAAAGGGACACTTCACCCAAAAATGAAAATTCTGTCATCATTTACTCTCCTTCGAGTTGTTCCAAATCTGTATGCATGTCTTTGTTCTGATGAACACAGAGAAAGATATTTGGAAGAATGCTCATAATCAGACAGATTTTGCTCCCCATTGACTCCCATAAAAATACTTTATCATTTTTTTGGTTCTGTTGAACAAAAAAAGAAGATATTTTGAAGAATGTAGGACAGCAAACAGTTCTGGGACACTTTTGACTACCGTTGACATTTGTTCCTACTATGGGAGTCAATGGGGGGCAAGATCTGTCTGGTTATCAACATTCTTCCAAATATCTTCCTCTGTTCATCAGAACAAACTCGAAGGTCAGTAAATGATGACAGAGTTTTCTTTTTGGGTGTTTTCCATTTGGTTCTAATCGATCTTGATTTTGATAAGACAATACAGATACATTCAATATATCTCATTTGTGACTTTTGTTTATTTTAGGGAGAAAAATGTTGGCTAGCCGAGGAGTCACAACTCCCACAGCAAAAAGACAACGTTACTTTCTCTCAAGCTTTTTTCTCAGCGATAACGCCAAACAAGGCGTTTTTACATCTCGTCTTGTTATTTACTTGCTAGTCTCTCATCCCCAGCCCATCCAGTAGATGTGAGAAAGATGTGTTGCTCTGAAGAAATGACTCGCTCGTGTTCCTCCAGGGGCCGATGGAAGCAGCGCTCATGAATCCGCCCTCAGAATCCAGCTCCACTCTTCTCGCCACCAGCTACATTCATTCATATCAGTCTCCAGAATCACGGCTTGCTGTCAGCGGCTCGGGTAAAGCGCTCACGATAGCATTAGATTGTGTTATTATCACCGTATGAAATCCAGTCACTGCCTTCTCCTGTCAGACACCTCAGGGGGAAGGTTTTAGAGATGCGCTCGGAAAAATGTTGCTCTATAATGACACATGCTATTGTGGTTTAACGTTTACATTTGTGTGCGTGTGTGTGTAGCTGGGGTCAGAAGTTTACATAGTGAACGCTTAACAGAATGAGGACAATCTCAATCATTTAAAGCAAATATAAAGAATTGGAAAAAGTTCTCCACATATACATGCATAGGTCACCTAAAAACTGTCATCGTTTACATCCCCTCATGTGGTCGTAAACCTGTATGTGAGTCTTTCTTCAGTGGAATACAAAAGAAGATAGTTTGAGAAATGTCTCAGTGGTTTTGTGTTCATACAATGGAAGTAATGGTGTTCAATGTTGCTTGGTTAAAACATTTTTTTAAACGTGTTTTGAAGAAGAAAGAAAGTCAAACAGCTTTGACATGACACGAGGATGAGTAAATAATCCATAATGTAAGATATATCCAACAGATCACTGCATGCACATAAAAGACAAAGGATCAGCCCACCAGCAATCTGTTTTGGCACCGCACTCATCCTCAATCCTCCAGATCTGTAATAAGTATGCACATGTGAAATGCTTTTATTGTTTACTCTGACATAATAGGCTTTAGTCGTGTGTAACATCCAGACATTCTGTTCGATAGCATTGATTTTTTTTGAATAGTTTCATCAAGAGAACTGAGCAATGGATTGCAATAAGAGGTAATGAGAGACAATAGGAGAACAGGAGGGAGGGAGCAAACGACAGAAATAAAGGCATTTCTTCATTGGCTGTAAAAGCTTTTTCCACACTTCTTTGTTTAGTATTGACAGGTATATAGCATTTGGTTGTGAGTACATTTTTCCAGGTCCAAAAGGCTTTTTACACTCATTTCAAAAAGCCCAGAGAAGGGTCGCAGAGTTCTCAGTTGCGTTTCGTTTAAGCATCCATTTAGTCTCAGATGTGTCTCCTTAAATTGCTTGTGAGAGGTAAAACAAACAAATGAGAGTGTAATTGTGTAAAAGGTCCGTGTACTTAGCGGCCAACGGATTTCCCTTTTGAAATTAGAAAACCAAAATCGGGAATCAAGCTTTTTTTTCTTTTTTGCGTTGATTATAGAAAACGGGAAACAAAAAAAAAACGTTGTCTGATTTTTTCAAATGTGTTTATAAATGGTAATCGGGAATTAAAATACACGTGTGAAAATCCTATGACTCAATTTTCTGCAGTTTGTACCGACCTGGAAGTGGAAGCAATCAAGGTGGGCGGGGCATGTGGACATATTCTTAAGTTATAACCTTTCACTGTCAAACTCTATTGCATCATGAGAAAAGGCATGACATGACCCATGACATCTTACAGAGTCTTTGATTTAAAACTTAAGTGAAGGTTGATGTAGCTGGATGTCTACGTTCGGAGATGGTCCTGAACCATGGACTTATATTTGTTGTGGGTGTGATTCTCATGTGAACAGCAGTGCATTGTAAAAGCCAATCCTACTGTGAATATAGTTGCACTGTTAATGTCAGTTGCCAATACAAATGACCCTATACATTTTTGACTTGGAAAGTGTGCATTTGTTAACATATAGGTATGCATCTAAGTGCTCTGTGCTTCTTTGTATTTGGCCATAGATGCATATAAATGCAGTTCATGCTGTATTAACAAAATAGCTCATAATATAATTCACAGCTCTATAATATGTATACCACTATCACATTGTAGTGTAATTCACAGTTCTGTAGTTTTAATGCCTTACATTTCTTAGTCCATGAAATTGTTTTGCCATCTGTTGTGGCAAAACAACACATACATTATTAAAAAAAAGAATGGCTAATTCTGCAAAAGTAGGTGAGAAATATGTTGGGGTCAAGATACCATGCAGATCATTTATATTCAATCAACTCAGAATAACCCTGATGTCACGCTTATCACCGATAATAATGACTACAGCATCACTCAAACTTTAACATGGGGTGGCCTTTGTGTTCGTGTTGTAACCTTTTCTTTTTTCTCTAATAAAACCTGCATATTCCTGCAACGACATGTTCCAAAGACGATAGCTTCCGCTTCCGGGTCACTACAAACAAATTGCACAAATAGAGACATAGGATTTTCACACGTGTATTTTAATTCCCGATCACCATTTATAAACACATTTGAAAAAATTGGACAACAGGTTTTTTTTTCGTTTTCTATAATCAACGCAAAAAAGAAAAAATCTTGATTCCTGATTTTGGTTTTCTAATTTCAAAAGGAAAATCTGTTGGCCGCTAAGTACACGGCTGTAAAATGAATGTACTTTGTAGATTGTAGAGGTGAAATCATCTGGATTTGAGTAAATGTGATGAGAAATGTTTGAGTTGATATTGAGATCTTCAGTAATATTGACTTTTGATTGCAGACGAGAGAAATCTGAGCTCAGTTTGACACATCGTTGACGTCTCTTCTGAAACTCTCATGACACACACATCTGTCACATTTCTGACTCTTTTTCTTCATTTTCTCTCAATTTAATCTCATGGATGTCTGGGAGACATAATTGAGATGTTAAAGAGATCTCATCTGTGTTTTTTCTCTCTTCTGGTTGGCTCTGCCAGACTCTGTTAATGGTGTGGTTGTTGAAGCGCTTGTACGGAATCTCAAACCATCATTTTATTTAATGTAAACTCAGAATTGATCCTCTTGTCTTTCTTATCTAGTCTGGTCCTGCGGCTAAAACATTGCATAGATTTCAGTTTTTAAAGTGTGTTTATGCACACAAGAGTGTCTGTAGGGCGCGCACAAATAAAACAAGTAAAACAGTCAAACGTTAAAGTGATACTTCACCCATCATTTCCTCACCTTCGAGTTGTTCCAAATCTGTATAAATGTCTTTGTTCTGATGAACACAGAGAAAGATATTTGGAAGAATGCTTATAACCAGACAGATTTTGCCCCCATTGACTCCCATAGTAGGAAAAATGACTTTATCTTTTTTTTGTTCTGTTGAACACAAAATAATATATTTTGAAGAATGTAGGACAGCAGACAGTTCTGGGGCACTTTTGACTACCATTGACATTTGTTCCTACTATGGGAGTCAATGGGGGGCAAAATCTGTTTGGTTATAAACATTCTTCCAAATATCTTTCTCTGTGTTCATCAGAACAAAGACATTTATACACATTCGGAACAACTCAAAGGTGAGGAAATGATGAAAGAGTTAAAATTTTATTGGGTGAACTATTCCTTTAACTTGCTCCACAATTTATATTTATTTATTCAATCATTTATTTTTATTTCATAGATGGTTCCAGCAGCAACAACACAAACGTTATGTGGCTGGAATTTCCGGTAGATCTCCGCAAAGAATCAATAACTGTGGAGTAGTTTTCATTTAATTTAATAAACTTAATATACAATAAAATATTAATACCTGTATAAGTTAAATATAAAACAAATAGTTAATAATAACCAAACACGAAGCAGAAGGTAAGTTCAGGCCAGGCGCCTGCGTCAGATGAAACCGGCTATATTGTTCCTTCTTGTGGCTGTGATAATAAGAAGATAAAAGCAAGGACTAGAAAGGAAGAGAAATACACATGTGAGTGTGTTATGAAGCACGTGAGCACTGAATGTAAGAATTACATGAAAATTACAAGACTCTTTCAAGAGGAACATTCGATTGGGCCACGTATTGATCACTGGCAAGATGAAATATCCATGTTTTTTTCCCACAGTGTCTTGAAAAAGATTTAAAGGACTCTCAAGAAAGCACATGTAGGAATGCATGAAGACGTTGCTTTAAAAATAAAAAAACATGTGCATTTTAATGCAAAATACGCTTAAAAGTAATTCAGCGTCGCCTATAAATACCATCACTTCTACACAGTTCTCTGAGTTAATGGGAATGGAGGCTAATTTAGCATGTCTTGCAAACTACAGCTCACCCAACAGAGTCCCAGATTAGTGTAATGATGTATTCCATCGGAATAAGATTGTTATTCTAGAAAGCAAAGAAGCAGAAAATAGCGAAACACGGCCAGTTAAGCCAATGAAAAGTAGAGCCTGTAGTCGAACAGTGAAACTGCTGCTTTCTGACATTCACGATGATCACTTCTGACCTTTGAATTAAGACGTCTCAGCAGGAACAGCACGATGCCAAGGTCATGGGTCCCATACACAGGGAATGCTCATACTCATCAAAAATGTATAGCTTGGATGCTCTAAATCGCTTTGGATTATGTGTCTGCCAGAAACATCAATGTAAATGTAGTTAAGACTGAAAAAGTGTAATGTGATTTTCTGCTCTATAATCCAAGCTCGGTAAATGAAATGAGTGTAAGTTACAACAGGTTTTAAGACGAGATGTTTAATAGACACTATCATTTAAAGGGATAGTTTACTGCACTCATCCTCATGTCATTCCAAACCTGACTTTCTTTCTTCTGCAGAACACAAAAGAAGCTATTTTGAAGAACGTTGATAACCAAACATTGAACCCCATTGACTTCAATTGTACGAACACAAAACTAAGACATTTCTTAAAGTGGCCGTCACTCAGACAGTGTCTGCATATCTCATGTTAATCTTGAGTACTTACAGAATAGTTTCGCACCCTTCAAATATCCGTAGACTCTTTAGTTTGATCACATTTATAAAAGACAGATAGAGCTGTACGATTATTTCCGAAAACATACGACCAACTAAAGCACGTGCACACTCATTGCCAACAAAACACAGACATATGACTCATTTCAGTTTCATAACCGCGTGCAGTTCATGTCCGGCACATTTTAGCTCTGCGACCGCTCCATCTATCAGTTTCAGACCGTCTCCAAATCCAGCGTTAGATCCAGCGTTTATATAACATCCATCACTGAAATGGCGTGAGCAAACAAGCACAGCTGAACGCAGTGGTCTCGCTCTCTTGCTCCAGCTGGTTGGGCGTGCTCTTTCTTCTCCGTCTGGAGGGTTGACACGTGGGCGCGCTTTACCTGATACGAAACAGATTTTCATGTTCGAAAAAAACTTTTCGAAACCTATAGGAACACTGGGGGAGTGCACAGAAATACTACATCATACGTCCAACTCCTTTTTTGACAAGTTGACCATGTCAAGCATGAGAAGACCGCACGTTTAAGAATGCATGAAACACCGTTGCACATCCCCTTTAAAACAACTTCTTTTGTGTTTTACAGGAGAAAGCCACATACAGATGTGGAAAAAATAGGTCGTTTCAACTTAATGTCAAGGTATATTCATGCGTGTTTTTTTACTCAGGCTAAGATGCGTGTGATCACTTAGAAAAGAAAGCCACATGATTTGAGGGAATGTTTATGTCCATCATCAATACCTTACGTGCCTTAAGTCCAAACCTCTTGATGTTTAATGACTTGCTCTCCAGACCTCAGTCTGTATAGAATCCATTGAATGGAAAACTTGAGGCAAAGCCTCCATAAACCTTCCCCTCCATCTCAAGGCAAGGACATTATAATGCTGTTTGTATTGCTTTGTATGTAAGGTAACGATTTCATTTTAAAGGGCTTTTAAATTAAATCCCACAATGCACTGACCAGAACAAAATGAACTTTTAGATTTATACGAGATATTTCATACTGAAAGAGAGCTAACTTTACCTCCACCCGCTGCGTCTTTGCATTTATCTGCATTTCCACTAGAGAGAATATGTCGTGTGGGTTTAGGAGAGGGTTCTTTTTTCAAACCTATTTTATGTATGTTTAAGAAATGTAGAGATAAGAAATAGTTTTTCTATTTCTGTCCCACACACTGAAGGCCTGGTCGCATCTGAACAAAACAGCATCTTTTCAGACACCAGTGTTGCGTTCCACTTTTCTCTGATGGGAAGAGATGTGTGCGTGCCAGAGTGAACTCCACAAACGGAGCAGATGTGTGGCACGACGGGGGGCCTCGCATTTAAATCAATGCGATCTGTGTTGTGTAATCGGACACATGTGTAATCGGCAGGGGACGGCACCAAAATGTGATGAGAGTGATGACATGACCATATGAGAGGGAAGATACTCGGAATCTGATGCTCTAGTATGAAAGTGTCCACGAAAAGACTAAATGTTAAATAGTGCTCTAAATTGCAATTGACCTGTCGGTAAATCCCGCCCCCCTTAGTTACTGTTGCTAACTCAGACAAGTGACCGGAGTTCCTAATGTCTTTCAATGGCAGCTGGCAGTGTGAAAACCTTGTCCGAAGTTGGTTTTGGTACATTTGGACACGCTCTGTCATCAAGGAGAATTCAAGTGGGACTTAAATATGTCATGGAGGGATATATATATACGTGCAACTCACATTCAACTGCCATTGGCTCATCTGCGTTCGAGGGGAGGGGCTTACCGATAGGTCAATTGGACAAGGTGCTTTTATTTAAAGCTACAGTGCGTTCAGTCTATATACAGTATGTTTTATAAGTGCACGCAGTCCCTGAGAATCAAACCTGTAACCTTGATGCCACCAGCGTCACGCTGGAGTGCTGTAGCTACAGGGTCACTGTAAATAATATAATGCCATACAACAGCAGCTAACGCTACTACATAAAAGCTACAGACCAAAGGCAAATCTGCTTCTTACAATAACATCAATATTTCAAGTGTTTAAAGGGCATCCTTTCTTTCAAGAAAAAAGTGTACCAGCACTTGCTACCCAGGAACAGAAGCGGCACGCTGAGACGCTCCCTCCGTAGTGTTCACAAACAGCTGTACACATCATTTTTCCCATTTGCATTTTCTTGTCGTGTGAATAATCCATAGGCCATTAGCGTTGAAATGTTTTCATCTCGGTAGGAAATTTGATTTGGATGCAACAATTTGCTGTGCAATCGATACCCACCACCCGCCGCCCCGAGGGTAAATACTGCTCACCTTTGAGCGCGCCGGCCGGTCTTAATGGCATTATCACAGAAGACGTAATGACAACATTAGCTGCCGCTCTCCGAAGGTAACAGCCGGCGGGCACGTAACTTAATTACCTGTTTGTCTTTCCTCCACGCTCCCTCTCCGTACTGTATCTGCGCTCATATTTGGCCGTAAACACAAATCTCCTAAAAGCAGCTGTTCGCTAAGAATGATTTTTTTGTGAATGTTTGTCATAAAAACTTTTTCATTCAGTCACATGTGAAGAAGTGAAACACTCCATTTCAACTGATTTAACTCCATTTCACGTATCTGGCTTCCATCGTATAGCGAAACAACTGAAGCAAACATACTTTATATTGGAAAGCGTGTTATTAATTTCATGGCCAGATGGGTTTCCATTGTATCTGTGTCAAGTCTAACAGGTCGAAATTAAGATGCAAAATGAGTCAAAAGCCAGTTTCATTTCAGGGAGTGGATGTTGTTTTGTCTTATTGTGAATACTGATGATGTCTTGAGCATTGTTAGCTTCTGCTGAATTATTATTATGTTTGTTAGGCATTCTCTTGTTGCTGTTTCAAATCGGCCGATAGTAGAAAATGATGTCTGTTGTCTGCAGCTTGTCTGACGTGGGTTGAAAAGAGGTTGTCGTCAACCCCGTTGGCGAGGCGACGTGATCTTTTTGTGTGTTTGGATGAGGATTCGGTTTGGCCGGCTAAGAGTGTGACCTCGCTACATTGTCTGCTGAGACTTTCCCACTGATATCTCTACATCACCTTCTGTATTATCAGCCCTCCTTCACAGCGGAGCCCCCTCACTTCATATTCATCTCTGTTACCACTGTTCCCAACACCTCTCACCCACTGTCACACATCCACAGGACTGTACATCATTTGTTTTCACTTCTGGCCATTGATGGAGGCAATGAAACCTAAAAGGCATTTTTGTGTAAATTCAGGTTATATGTTGTAGTGTCCGGTGGAAATGTTTGCCAGAACTAAATTGACGTTTGCTCACCTCTGGAAACATGTGGCGTCCACTGATGCATTGTATCTGAGTCATAGCTCAACAGTAATGATTCTTCTCTTGTAAATGATTGTTTATGGTCTACTACCGTAACAGATGACATTATTTTTATAAAATACCATTATTATTATTTTATAGTTTTATTGTAGCCCTATTAATATTTTGAGTTGACTTTTATTTTTATATTTTAATTTTAGGTTTTTTAAACAATTTTTATGTAATTTTGTAATTGTATTATTATTATTATTATTATGTTGTTGTTGTTATTATATTTAAAATTTGCAATGTTTACCGAAAAAAAATTTCAACCAGAAATATTTATATTTTTTCATGATAAACTTGTTTTTTATCTGTATAATTATTTTTATTACTTTTTTAAATAGAGGTAAATGACAAAAATTCAGCATATATGCTATCTATGTTGCTTGTAATTAGATCTGTAAAGTACTTTTACATACATTTTTATGGGTGTGTGGATTTAAAAACGAATAATGTTGTGCCCTCTAGACCTCCGATAACATAATTTATTACACGGCGCTCTGGAATGCTTGATTCTGATTGGCCAGTCGCGACATTCCAAAGGTTGTTATTCCCAGATTACAACCTCTCAAAACGAATAACACACGGTAACCCGATGCAGCAAATCATTTTGACGGTTTTTTTTTGACAAATGAAATATAAATATGTCTTTTAATAACATATATGACATTAGATTTACAAATGATTCAACCAAATTGCCTGTTTGCGACATTTGAACGTCGTTTCTTACCTTAAAACCGAAAGTAAACGTTTTTTTTTTCATTCGGTAAAAATGAGCTAATAAAATATTTCAAATTCACATTTCATGTCCAGTTTTTCTCTCATGTGGCAAGTAGGCTTGATATAAGCGGGATAATGTACAAGCAGCCGGTTGTTATGGCAGACATAAGCCCCTTCAGTGAGACACAAGACCCTCCGCTTCACCTCCTGATCAGGATTATTTCTGCCATAACAGCCGGCTGGCTGGACATTATCCCTTACTTAAACATAAACGCCGTACAAGGGTTAAGAAAAGCTTCATTACCTAGTATACATCATTTTAAAACAATGTCTAATGGCGACTGATTGACATGATTTTCTCTGCCTGGTTTTCATCAAAGCTGAACATCATTTCAGAGGAGGAACAGTTTTGTAGCTTTTCAATACTTTTTCTTTGGAATAACATGCGCTGATGAATCATGCCAGGAGTAAAACCAGAAGCGTGTATTAATAAACTAATTAAAATCAATGTTTATGTTGACTTTAACAAATGATTCTGTAACATGCATCATTGTAAAAAAGTGACGCTCACCACGGCATAACAAATCCCTTAAGGCGCCTAACGCAATATTGCTTTTTTTTGTGAATAGCAGAACGTATCAGTTCATGTTCTTAATCTAAAACGTATCGATCCCGAAGCCTCGTGTCTATACTGCACAAGTTTGTTCCAGTGGCGATCACTTAAATCCTGTGTTCTTTATATGCTTCAATACCTGATGCTTTCAGATATAATTCTCCAAGCATTTGAAATCCCTCTTCTCGCTGTGTTCCCGCTCTGCCGTTCCAAAATCACTCATCGGTTTTTTAATTAGGGGAGAGCTCATGAATGCGGCTGCATTAGATGCGTGTTAGACGCGCGCTCTCTCCTGGGTTTCTTCTTGATTGGCAGGAGAAGAGAAACTAATTGCCTTGCTCTGGTTTCCCTCAGCACCCACACCATTAAACAAAGTGCTCAACAGACATTCTTCTCTTGGAATAAATGAAAACGCTGTTATGAGAGAGCAAAACGACGCAGTACGTAATATCCTCGATGGAGGAGTGGCATGCATGGCGAATTTGTGCTTTTTGGTAGTAATGCTGGACAAGATTTGTTATGGATTTGTTGATCTTGGCGATGCTTTTCATTCTTCGTTGGCAGGGCTGGGACAATATAGCTTCTCAATGAATTACGGTTAAATGAATCTGAAAACCAGAGGGCGCTCTCGCGCAGAAGCTCAAAATATGGGCCACAGAAGAAGAGCGATTTATACACAGGCTGTGGCTGCGTCTGAAATGGCATACTGAGACAGTACTGAATGTGAATAAGTATCTACCTATCGGCCGTTAAAACACTACCTTCTATATAGTACGAGTGGGAGTAGTATGAATACATTTGGGACATACTGCGTCCGTCATGTTTTATGGTCATGTGACCCGTATGCTCTTTGACCTCTGACGTATTAACAACAACCTACACGTGAGAGTTGATAAAAACATCATTTAGTCACGAGAAATTCATTTATTGGCACTTACATTAAAAACAGACGTCCGCCCTAAAGTTTTCCGCTATATTTATTTGATTCACTTTTGAGATTTGACCGTTGCTCAGCTCCCGTTGCATCATGGGACAGAGAAGTGTCCATCCGATCCACACTCCCGAATCTCGGCGGAAGCAGTAGACCATCCGGGTATTTCTCGCCGCATACTGAGGTTTCGGACATACTACACCGCAGTGACTTCTGGGCCTTCAAGCAGATTCAGTACGCGTGCAAGGCTGCATGCGATGCATCTTTGATATCGAGAACACATCCGGGTACTTTCATGCGTTGTCTGTTCTTGAGTATTAAGACCGCATATTGAGAAACGGCCCTAGGCGTAGACAGGTGTAATTAGTGTGAATGGGAATTCATCCTGTTGGTGTACCTGTAAATGCAATTTGTATGCTATGACCACAAGTCTGAAAGGCTCAAATTGTGCTCACGTGAAAGTGAAGACTTCAGTCACTCACAGCCGTACAATTTTAATTGTCAAACCCATGCTTATTTTGTTCTGTTTCTGTGCGGAGTATGCATGCGCGTTTACGTGTAAAATAGCACAGATCTCCAAACAGCACGTGTGGAAATGTGTGCAGTGTTGTTTCATTATTGGGTAAAATCTGGACAAACCCAACTGTTGGTTAAATGAACCTAGAAAATATTCACATTTGTCCAATTAGATTAATTTAAACTCAACGGTTGTGTTTGTCTTAATTTTACCCAACCATGACTTGAAACCGTGTGCCCTGACTTACTAAAGCCATACAACAATACATTTAAACAACACATTTAAATATTTAAACAAATGCGATACAGATCGATTAATAACTGCATGCAGTGAGAAATGTTTTTTAATAAGAAGGATTTGCTGAAGTTCAGCCGTTGAGTGTGTGTGACATTCAATTATTTTCCAGGCATGTCGTGACCCAGAAGGAGATCTGCTGGAAAGCATACAGACCTGTGAATTATGCGCTTTTTATCCCATCACATAATTAGCGGCACTCTGTAGCAGTCGCTCAAGCTGACCTTATCCATCAGTAACGCAATTTCCTCAAAGTATGTGACACTGCGAATGTACAGGGCATGTATCTGCGTCTGTGCTGTGGGAGCTTGATCTCGGTGCTCATACCGGACGCGTTTGACTTTATATTGGAACTTAAATCTTGCATACAAATTTTGTGGGTGTTTATGAACCATTTGTATAAAACCAATTTGTGTTCTCTGAATAAAACCAATGTTTGGATAGACGATGAAAAATACAGTTAAACAAAACAGTCAGATATTAACTTGGAGTTCATTTAATATTAAAGTTATTTATTTTGTATACAGTATATGAAGGTGTTGAATGAAATAACTGCATTATATTTAGTTCAGATTTATATAATTTTTTGTTTGTTAAAGTAATTAATAGAAGAATGAAACTAACATTTAATAGTCTCGTCTTGTATTACAGCTATTTGACATCTCAAAAGAGACCATTTCAGTTTTTCTTTTTACTATTTCAGTGTGTCGAGGTAAAATGATCTTTTTTGTTTCATTCTGTGAACTACTGACAATATTTCTTCCAAATTTTTTCATCGTTTCTATATGCATTTATTTTCAGTAAATGTAAACTGGAGAAGAGGATTAAAATAACAGAAAAGATGCTGTGTATTTTTTCAGAGCTCAAATACGGCAAAGAAAACAAGTTCAAGTAGTTTAAAACAAGCAAAAAAATCTGCCAATTGGGTGAGAATTTTTTGTTGTTGCTTGTTTTAAACATACATTTTCTTTTATAAAACAAAACTAAATATATTACGTCACTTTTCTGGTCAAGAAAGCGTATCTCGATTTAAGAACTTTTAGATATTTTTACTAGAAAACAAGACAAAAATGCTTAGTAAGAATGTCATTTTTTTGCAGTGTATAACAGTCAATTTCTCTACATGTATTTGTGAAAAATGTGATAATCTGGATTTTTATGACAGTTTTCATGTGTCTTGTCGTGCTGTCAGTCTTTCACATTGCTGTTGGATGACTTTATGTCACTCCTGACATTTGATTTTGTTGAAATTCAACAGACGCTGGACTGGAATGAATCTAGAAATTTGGAACATTTGGAATGGTCTCTTGTTTTTCCGTAGCAGTATATTTCAAATCTTTGACAATATGTTGATGTTTTATTCGTTGTAAATACTTGGGGACACTCTGACATTTAAGTCTTGTGAAAGTGATGTCAGAAATAACAAATATCCCATCATCACTTCTGAGATTCTCATGTTTCTCATCTGCCTCGTCCTCTCTGTTCCGATATTTCAAGCTCATGCGAGGCAGCAAACACAACGAGTTCTCGTGGGCGGCGAGCAACAGCACAGCGTGGAACGCGGGGAACTCGAGAGCGCCAAAAGTTGGTTATTCATTTACAACTCAGGGTGACAGCTGCGGATGACTGATGATGAAACAATTACAATAATCACAGCTCAAATGTTCGGCTGTAGGTGGCCCGCACCAACAACAGCGAGAAGAACGAAATTACAAAGAGCAGAGACAGGGGCGGTTACAGCGCCAGGACCTAAACCTTAGACGGCGTATTTTTAGCTGCGAGGGGAAGAGGTGAACAGGAATCTTGAAGGGGATTGAGAGGCGGGCGAACAGAAAGGCCGAGAGCAGAAGCAGATCAGGAAAGGTTGTTTCTAAGAGTCCGGTGAGAGCACTGAAAGGATTTCAGAACCGCATTCTCTGATGCTTCGGATTCGTGAATTCATTTGAAGGCCTCGAAGGAGACCGCCGAGTTCACGGCCACTTGGTTTTCAATTAACAAACATCTGTGGGCATAAACTTATTCAGACACACCAAGGAACGGGTACACTTAATAGAAACTTGCCCGTCAAGTTAGTTCACTCGGTTGCGCCCGGATTGATATTTTCCTTGAATACGGACGGCTTCATCCGGCGAGAGTTACCTTCAGCAGGCACTCGAACCGGAATGAGCTCGCCGTGTGGGCGTTTGATGGAGAAAGTTAATGTTTTCTAAGTTGGAGTTTTGACATCCGCTGGCCTCAGCACTCAGTTTGATTCCTCAAACCTGAGCTGTTAGCAACGGATCTTGTGGAGAGAAATAAAGAATAGGACTCTATCTGGCGGCAGATAATTAGCAGACTCTTTCCCGTTGAGGCGGTGGAGTGGAACCCGACAGAAAACAGGTTGGGTGCAGAAACCTGTCAGAAAGAGACGTAAATGAGAAACGTCCATATAATTTGTATTCTGATTGTCCAAATTGACCCTGTTTCCTTTTTTTAATGAACTTTTATTTAGAATTACGCTTCGTCTTTTGTCATGTTGTCTAAATTGATAGAGCATTGCGTTAGCAGCAATAAGGTTAGGGGTTCAGGGCTTTCCCACGGGATTGGTATACTTTTAAACCTATTTGTTATTTCACAGGTTAAAGGTGGAAGGTTTTTGTTCGTTAATGGTCATTTTTAAGGTAAGGTGAAGTTATTTATGTAAACAGACTGCGTTTACGGTCACATCCATACAGTCATTTTGAAGAAATTAAGACAAAGAGAAAAAGAAGAAAGAAAGAAGAACAACAAGGCGCCTTCACTTTGGCAATGTTTACGTATATTTGTGCATAATCTCTTCGTGTGCATGCGACTTAATGCTTTTATCAGCTCTGTCTGCAGCCTCACATCAAGCACGTTCACCTGGCTCCGCCTTCACGCAATGACGCTGTATCGGGGAGGGGGCGTGGCCAGCTCGAAATGCATTCTCAAGTCCACATTGAATTTTGCAACACTCGGCGTGCTGTGTAATGAAAATGTAATCCAAAATGTTCAACCCGTGAATGCTAATGCATTTAGGGAAAATAACATTTCAATGATCAGTTTTGCTTGGCTATCTTAAACACATATACTCAAGCCAGGGAATGCATTTTCATTTTCATTTTTCAACTTAAAGAGCATTAAAATGTGCATTCAAAATACATATTAAAAGTAGTGTAGGAACGGACAAATGTCAATTGTGTTATTGAATTGTCATTTTGCAAATTGCATTTCAATTTGATAATTGCTACCAATATGCTTCCATACGGAAATGGTTTATGAAGTATGTGCACTTTTACTAAAATGTCCTTGATGATATAATGTGTACAGTATGACAAACTCTTTTAAAGAATTCATGTACTGACAATAGGGCTATAAATCATGGCGGTGCTGCATCTGGAGTGTAATCGAAAAACGCAGAACTTCATCAACAAAAGCAACTTGCATCACTGTAGCATTCGGTGTACTTATTTATTTTCAACCACATTTGTTACGGACTACAGATACAGTAAATATACAGTGTCCTATTTTCTGTATAGTACATTATTCAACACTGACCTTGTAACTTGATGTTGATGTGATTTCCATGGCAACATTTCTATTTTTCATTATGCTCTTATTTGTCTTTTTGAGATGACGAGAATGAAAATGTGGGCGTGTCCACAAGTAGACCGGTGTGTTGTCAATGCAGAAGTTCACTTCAGGGTAGGGCTGCACCATTAATCGCATTTTATTCGTGATAAAGATTTTTTTGTTTATGGTATTGTTGATTGATTTGTTAGCATGCTGTGGGAGTGGGGGACTGGTTGAGTGTGTTTTTGTGTTGTGTATTGTGTCTTACATGTTTGTATGTATTTTGTGCATATGTTGTAAACTTCTGTTTTATGTTTAAAGGACCCCCTTGAAAATGAAATGTTACATCTCGAGGGGCTCTCTCAATAAATTGAAATTGCTTCCCACAATTAATTGAGCATAATCGTAGTGATATTAATGTTTTAAAAGCAAGTACAATAAGTCCCGATAAGGTCAGAAAATCAAACATAACATAAAGGGTGACCAAAGTAATGATTTATAAAAAACATGAAAGCAAAAATGGAGTAGCAAGGTTTTATTGTGAAGGTCACAAAATGATCACGTTTGAGACGGAGTGTTAAGATGATAGTGTACTTGTGAATACAGTGTTGAAGAAGTTGAACGGCAGCAGATGAAACATTTATCAATTGGCTGTAAATGATATCAAACATGCAGACATGAAATAAAATAACAAATGTTGTGACCTGACAAAATAATCGTGATATTTTTTGTGTGCAAAATAACCGTGATGCTCATTTCCCCCACAATCGTGCAGCCCTTCTTCAGGGGTTCAAGTCCCGTGGGAATTCCCTAACTTAATAACTTAATGTCATAAAATGTCTCGGTTATGACTGCAACCTCCGTTCCCTTCAGTCGGTCTCTCGACGTTGTGTTGAGAGACAGACTGGGGTTTGATCTTGAGAACCTATCATCTCCGAGAGGAACTTTAAAACGCCAATGAGGTTGGCGAATGGCACGCCCCGTACATACGGGTATAAAAGGGAAATGGTGGCGGTCATTCACTCATCCTTTGGGCTGAGGAACCTGAGAGACATCTCCCGGTCGTCGCAGCGGGTCGGCGAAGCGTTGTGGCATGAAGACACAATGTCTCGTTCCCTCCATCAGGGAACAGAGGTTACAGTCGTAACCGAGACGTTCCCCTTCAGTCGGTCGCTCGACATTGTGTTGAGAGACAGACTGGGGACCTATCTTTACACGCCACGGCGCTGAGCCGTATCACGACCTCCAGCGGAGCGACACTGACTGGACTAGCGAGTCACAAGTGAGCGCTACGGTGAGACGTAATCTTCCAGTGGGATCAGTACTAGTAGCATACCCTGAGAGGCTCGTACCGACGGCCATCACGGGTGGTGGCGTTTGTCTCTATAGTGAGACGCCGTCCGGCGCCGTAAGAACACTGGGGAAACACTGCCGTCCTCGTTGAAGAGTGTGTTACGGAGGCCACATCCTACCACAAGGGGAGGTTACATGTGGAGACACCAACATGGTCTCACCAGTGGGGAGAACAACATGTGATAAATTGTGTCAGACCAAATGGGGGACCGCGACTGCATGCTCCACCTGGGGGATGTCAACATATACTTTGGCCGCCCTACCATCCAGGGAAGTAACAGCACCTGAGCTTGCTAGCTTTTGACCACGCTCCGCCCCAAGAAACCATGCTGCCCGGGCAAGCATGGCTGACATCTAAGTGTCGACCTCATCTTGACCTTGACCGCCCATGGACGGGAGTTCAGAGAGGTCTTCTGCATCTGATGTCAGGAGGTAGCTGTCTGATGCTATGACAGAGAGTTTGTCCTCATCCCTCTGTTGAGTCTGCTCGCTATGGGACGGTCTACCGCCGCCCACGCAGGTGAGCGTGCTGGGGTATGGGTGGTCCGCGAAGCCGAAGTTGACAGAGCGCCATCCATAGGAACCCCCAAATCACCCCCACTGCTCGACAAAGCGGTAAACCTCGCCGAAGCGGCAGTCGAACTCGCCTGGGAAGCAGACAGGGTGGCGGCAGCGCTCACAAAGAACGTAGGCAGCCGTGACTGCAACACCTTGATGAGAAAATTGTTGTGAGAAATTGACTCTTTTAGGTCTGTAGCTCGCTGCCGAGACGCCCAGGGGAAGTCCGCTATCAGGAGGGAGAAGTCCGCTGCTCTGCGTTATAAATCCAGCAGTGAAGAGTCTCGAAGAGATAATTGCTTTGTTCCGAAGGACAAAGGATGAGTGGATGACCGCCGCCATTTCCCTTTTATACCCATATGTACGGGGCGGGGACTGGCGTGCGCGTGCCATTCGCCAACCTCATTGGCGTTTTAAAGTTCCTTTCGGAGATGATAGGTTCTCAAGATCAAACCCCAGTCTGTCTCTCAACACAACGTCGAGAGACCGACTGAAGGGCTAACTGTACTAATAATGCTTCAAATAAAAGCATCTGTCACATTTGTGCATGTAAAGAGTCGATGCAGTTCGATAGGGTTGAAAAAAGCTTCCACCAAAACAACAGAATCTTATGCATTTCTCACTACATTGAGCATTTAAGCATTTGAACAAAGTTAACAAAACCAGACAGCAAATGATAAATCGGCAGATAAGAGAATAAGCGTTCTCTCCTTTGGCCCTTTGTTGAAAGCGAAACTCCTAACAAACGTACTAAAGTGCTTACCGAGCGAAAAGAGATGAGTTACACCTGCACATACTGAGAGAAAACTTCCACGCTTTCACTTCAGCACACAAACTCCACTGTGACACCAAAGCACTGCTCATCAAATGAGCCTGTTTTTCTAATACGTTTGCTTTTCTACAACCAAATAAAACATGTCATTTGGAAGAGCTTTTGCACATAAAGTGCGCAACGCTATGATAAACACATCATGAAACTTGCAAAATATTGTTCCTTGTTATGATACCAGTAAAGCTTCAGTTCACTTCATTTTGTGATATCACATTTTAGAAGTATGTAGTTCAGGGAAAGTTCAGACAAAAATCACAATATACATTCACCCTCTTGTGGTGGAACACTAAAGAAGATATTTCGAGAAATGTGCATACAGTGGAAGTCATTGGAGGTCATTGTTGTTTGATTTTCAACGCCCTTCAAAATATCTTCTCTTGTGTTTCGTGCAGTACTGACTGCCACACATTCACATGCATGCTATAAACATAACAGAAAAATCTGTGTAGAGATCTCATTTCCATTGTTGCGTGATGTGTAGCCTGAGGTCATACATGAGCGTGTAACAGTGGGGTTGTGTGAATTTCTTTAGCTCATTACAATATGGCCTTTAGTTAAAAAATAATGATTTTGTACTAATAACACCATCACTGTATCTTTTGTGTGCATATGAACACAATGACAAACTGTCAGCATGTTTCTTTTCTCTTTATGTCTTTATTTGCATGTGTTTCTACCTGCTGGGGTAAAGGACCCTGCTTGTGTTACGCATACTTCATTAAACAGTCACTTTGTCACCGCGGGCGGCGCTCACATGGAGGAGGCGAGAGAGAGAGAGAGTCGTATAGATGGTTGAGATTAGGGTTGTCACGGTATGATACTAAAACGGCCGAAGTATCACGATACCAACTGTTATCGTGCTGCTGTGCCATGTTCATAATTATAGTGTACAAAATACACACATCTAAATGAAACATTTTGTATTTACTGTAGTAAACTGTATTATACGGTACACATTTTGTAGTATTAAAACAATAGTTCTGGCAGGTCACGTGAGTCAAGCTTGCATCAGCTGATCTTCATCTTCATAGAAATATGACGCAATCACAGCTTCCGTTTAAATTTCATTTTCAACAACAGCTTACCGCGTTGCTCAGGAGAAAATGACCCTCCTCCATCCCCAACTTCACTTTACATTTTCAGTTAGGACTCGGCTGTTATTCCTTTTGCGTCTCAATGAATTGACATTGTGTTACACTTAAATGTCTTTAAGAACTAATGACATCTGTTTGTTCTGTTCTGTTTACCCTAAAGGGGTTATCGCTGCAGAGTTTTGGACCAGAACCACACCGCCAATGTAAAATGCATGCTAATTGTCAATCATTTTTGACGGTAGTGAACCTGACAGAACTAGTAATTGGATAAATTGTAGCAAATACTGTAGTATACTTTAATGTTTACTATAGTAAAACTTAGGGATGCACCGATGTGTAAATTTTGGCCGATAACGATAACCGATAATTATGTAACACTGGAAGCCGATAATCGATATATTGGCTGATATACAGTATCTAAATATTAATATAATCTTATATCTTCTATAATAATATACATCTTCTGAGACTGAAACAAAAGGCAAAAAGTGGACGAATGCTTTTATTTGAAAACATTGACTGCAGAAAACAACCATTAGTAACCATTAGTTCTCTTTTTCCCTGAGAATCATGTACCACGCCTACTTTACACTAATTCAAGATTCTTTAACTTTTAAACTCTTCTGGTATATTTATTTAATAAACAAATTACAGATGTTCTCCCAGAGCAACCCAGAAAGAGGTTTTTAATAGCCAGAAGTCTAACAGGTCTCAAGACAGAAAGCATTCAGACAGTAATCGGCTTCAAACAATATGCTTTAGTTCCTATAATTTACACATTCATAAATATGTACATACTACATCAACAATGTTTTGCTAACATCAGTAAGTGAATGATCACGACAGAAAGACAGTACTGTAATGGATTTTAACTGAGCAGCGTGCAGCTGAAGTGGTTCAACCAGAGGAAATGATAATGATATAACGGTTATAATATATTGGCCTAAATGTTATTATCAGCCGATACCGATAACACTAAAAATGACAATTTATCGGCCGATAGCGATATGGCCGATAATTTATCGTGCATTTACTGTAGTAAACACACATGACGAGTATGGATGTGTAAAATGAATGTAGATTGTAGAGGTTAAATAATGCGGATTTGGATAAATTTGATGAGAAATGTTTGAGATCTCAACAATAATGACATTTGATTTCAGACTTGACAAATCTAAAGGTTGAAACGTTCCTCTAACCTTCTCTGGGTTCTTTGTAGAGTCAAAGCAAACAAGTCGTTTTTCCACCTTTAGTGACATGCCATGCACGCTATCAGCCCTCACATCTTTAGATTGCATTTAAAAAGGTTAAAGACGTACGATGTGAGCTAGTGCTAGTCTTTTTTCAGTGCGATTGAATGATAGCAGATGTCTGTGGACGTGGACAGCTGGAGAAAAGGCTTTCAGCATCAAAGGCAGACCCAGATGAAAACATGTTTTAGGCGGCCACCTCTCGGTTTGACCAACAAACTGCTGCGGGAATCGATCATATTTCGCTTCATATTCATAGGTGACCACGTGCTTTTGCCATCATGGTGTGGTGTGCGTATTCATTTACCTATTAAAGAAATTATATAACACGCAGAAATGAAAACTCTGTCATTATGTCCTCAAACTCTCCTTTTATGTGCCGCAGAAAAGCGACGGCGGCGTGCGGGTCTGAAACGACACGAGGGTGAGTTAATAGCGACGCCATTTTCACTTTTGCCTGAACTATTAACATCAGCGTTAATGACGGCAACAGGGAGAGTTTAAAGATAATGATAAAGCTAATACCGAGGTGATCCGAACAGTGCAAACTTGACTCAAAATTGTTTGCATGTAAGTTTTTGCATGCCTGTAATTTTAGTACTCTGGGGACAAAAGTGGACGTACATAATCACAGATCATTTGTGACTGGCGAGTATGATTTTGATATCCCAAAGAAAGCCAACAGCGAGCGCGGTCAAGAGTTGAGCATTCAACGCTCACACATGCAGTAAAACAGTTCAATCTCATAAACATGCGAAACTGACAAAATGTTGATTTCTCATTGGCAATGCCAGACCTTTTTGACTTTTATGAATAATTATCCTTCAACCCTAATTCAGTTTGTTGATGTCTGCAGGTTTTAATGAACACGTCACTCAACACCTGCTCCATTCTCAGTTTAAAATCAAGAAACATTTCTTTCACGTGTCACTTTTTTCTTTGAAAGCCCTGTAAATTACACATAACAATGTGAGCAATGTTGAACTGCTTTTGGTTTTGTACTCTCGGCGCTTGAATGATATTCCTTCTCTGTGTGTGGTCAATGCAAGCAGTTTGTAGAGTACATCAGGTGCTTTTATTTTGAAAGATAGCAACAGTTCACCTAAAAGTTAAATCATCCACTTTACTATTTACTTTCTTGAATAGTGCTGAGGAAAATGTTATTGCTCAGAGGTCCTTCTCTGGATCTGTTCCACATCTGTGTAGTGACCTGCCCGCTGCCCGCATCTTTAAGAATGGGCTGAAAACACATCTCTTCTGTCAGCACCTGACCCATCAGTTCTGACTTCTATTTCTTATCTACTCTTCCTATCCTTAAAAAAACTTTAGCTTTGCATACTGTGGTGGGCTATATGAGACGATAGTTTAAAAACTCCTTTGACTGACAGGATATATCAACCCTGATCATCGGCTGTTTTTAAACTATCAGCCGGTAGCCAATAGTATAAAAAATTGCTTTTACCGATTATTGGCCGATATATCCGATAATTAAACCATTTTACAAGGTGGCTAATTCATATGAAATCATACAATGTTTATCAAACAAAAAATGTAGAGTCATTAGGAAAAAAGCAATAATGAAGCCAACATGATTGGCAGATCTTACTAAATCATATAACTGAGACAACTTGATATGAAATAGCCACCTTGTAAAATAGACAAATGCGTCGCCATGTAAAGGGAACTTTGTTGTGTTATCAAAGATGCACATGCAGGTTGTGTACGCATGCTGCGCATTTAACAGCCAAGCATCTGCCACTGAGATGCATGAGAATGCTAACCGATAGCTCTCTTCAAGTATATTAGCCTTCTTGTGCCCAAACAAACTGTTTTAAGACCGCCAGAGAGCCATTTCTAGTTTCGTTACAGCATTCAATTATGATAGGGGGCAGTTCTGTTTTTAACATTCAGCTAAAATGATTATTTAGTTACTTATTGGTAAACTACAAGCACAAGTCATTTGGGGGTTGTCGGTTAGTTACAGCTACAGTAGCTAAATGTCATGAACGCATAAGGTTTTAAATTGGGAAAGGAGGAAAGCGCACTTGGAATAGATAAACAGCCCAACATTAAAGAGAGTTACTGTAGTTTCTCCTCACGCTCTACAAGCATTAACAACACGAGACGCGAGTGATTTATCGCCGTCTGTTCCCAACGGATATCCAAATGAAGATTTCACGTCGCTCACGTACCCAACCACGCAAACCCATGTTCTACCGCCGTCCCACCCGCACACGCAAACTCAATGCTCAGAAAGTAGTTTACAATGATGAACGTGTGCACGTCCTGTACCAAATCACAGGTGAATTACAAATGCATTTTTCAGCGCTTGGGAATTGTTGACGGGCTCCATATGTGGAGCTGGCTCATGGGACACATGTCCGACTCGAGTCTTTTGGGCTGCTTGGGTGTGAGGATGGTGTACGGCACAGGATGATTTATCAGTGTTGTATCTCCAGGTTGCAAGCAATATGGGCACAAGGACTGATTTGCATCCACTTGCTTTTTATGAACGTCAGGGCTCGCGGCCCAAATTGTTTCTTTGGGACCGGCGCCACACAACTTTATACACTTTCCCTGCCGTTCCCAGCTCATTTCTGTAATGTGTCAGATTTCCAAGTGAAACGGGTTATTCAGTGAGGAAAAAGAGATGGGCAGGCAGGTAAATCCATAAACCATGAGACAGTCCAACCAAACGACACAACAAGAGGGTAATCCAAAAGCAGAAACCCAATAAACAAGGCAAAATGGTCATAACAAGGTACAAGAACGCGACCGCGAACAATGGCAAGAAACAGTGAGACGCCCGGTAAGCAGTTAAACTGACATTACTTCGCAAAGTATACATGGCACAGGCATGGCTTAAATACAGACCAAACAGGAAGTGTGTGTAGAGTGAGAGAGTCCATGAGGGGAGAGGGGGCCCCCTGGTGGAAAGGATGAATGGGCAAAATGCCCATTCCTTGCAACTTCCACTGGGACATTTCTCAAAATATCTTTTTGTGTTCCACTGAAGAAAGACTCACATACAGGTTTTGCATGAGGGTGAATCAATTATGACAAAATGTTTCATATTTGGGTAAACTATCCCATTAAGGCTAACATATTCATACTAAAAACAAAAAATCTATTTCATTAGGATTTTATTGCCTACATTTTTAGCTGGAAGAAATCTGATATAATCTGTTGTTTGCATAAAGCTTCAAATGTTTCTGGACTAAAGTGACTGACACACATAGTCGGCTATATGCACTTGAAAGACAGAGTTGATGTGTCGTGTCATTCACAGCAGCAGCGGTGCGACCGCGAGAAGCTCTGATTCACATGAACACGGCACTGCTCGGGAAAGTAGGGCACACCGAGTCAGTTACGTAAATCTGTAAATTATAGATGGATTTGGCTGCTGAGGTCTGGGGGTGGGCTGCTGCAGTGAGCGATGGCGAGCAGGAATATCAAACAGATGGTAGTAGCAGATGATGGGCACCACCAGATTTATGTTTCTCAGCGGGTAACACGGGTGACACCGTTTAAACAGCGATGCTGTCGGGGGGGTTACGTTAGCACGGGGACTTGTAGGGTGCGTGAGAGAAATCTGGAGGCACCCTGTGGGATTCAGACCCTCGTATGTATCACTCAACAAGAGACACCCGCATGTCACTCAATTATCCTTTCTCTCTGTCCACCAACGTCATTCCCCGATGCCGGAACCCCCGGGTCCTTCTGTGTTAAGCTGTAAGATTTATGAGGGACCGTTCAGACCCTTTTGGTTTGATCATGTTTTAGGACCGGCTCTTTGGACGCGTTCCTCGGGAGTACGGAGACCCACTAACAGAATAAGAAAACAAAACAAGAAACGGAAAGAGCTCAGCTTTGGGTTTGTGTGGGAGTCGTTCTTTTTCTCGAAGCCTTCCTCTTTCTCGCTCTGTTGTGCCAATATCTGGAGCTTTGAAATACTGAAAGTCTTGCTTTGAAGAGGCAGGAAGCAAATACACGGGGTCACACAGAACAGAATGCTGAAGAGCCCTTGAGCACAACATATACAACCGCACACAACTGCATCATTCATGACACTTCTCATACAAAGGGTTTTTTGGAGATGATCGTTTCAGTCAGTTTCGTTGTGCCTCGCGATCAAATCTCACATTGCAGTTTACGTGTGCTTAAATAAAACATATACAAAATAAACATGGAAAAAAAGATCATATTGTAAATATGTTCAAACGTTTGGGGTCACCACTTAATAAAAGTAATCTTATCAAAACTGGAACAACACAAATGTAACTTATTGACGGGAATGATATTATAACAAACCGCAATTCATAAATATAACAACAACAACAGGCAATAATTGAATAATGACGTAAATCCACATCTATTCCGGCCTTTTATTGGCTGATTTCAAACCATCCATTAAAATACATCAAATGTATTATTTAAACATAAATATGTATTCATTGATATAGTATTAAATGTTAAATATTTATTAATGTCACATACAAAATACATATTTTTAAATACTATTTTTATTTCACAATAATAGAAATGAACGTTTGCACAATAAAACAATTCTCTGCATAATTATAAACATTCAGAATATCTCCATATCAAAAGATTGTTAAGATCACGAACATTTCCTTTACAGGATAGGTTTTGCCATCAGATGTCACGGCAGCACAGAACATTATTCACAGGCGATAACAGACTTAAAATATTCTACCCAGTTCTTTCAGTAGTAAGTCATAGTAAATGGTGCCGTTTCCAGAAAATGAGGCTTGTGATTTTTATCCGTGGAGGCTCGTGGGGAGAGTTTAAAGTGATTTGTGAATGGTGTTCACGGCCCCCAGAGAAGGTGAGTGACCAAACTGTGCCGTCAGCGTTTGACAGCTGAGCTACAGAATGTCACTTGAGTGGTATTTCCAGCGACTTTCCCTGCATTTACGTCAACTCAAAGTGACATGTTTGAATGTCATCAGGATTTTCAGATTGACAATATACCACATCAAACAGACATTTACCGCGCCAGAGATGGACATGCAAAAATGGGCACATATTAACTTCCGTAAGCCTTGTTTGGACTGAACTGAGAAAGAAATGTACATTACAGAGACAAGGTCAAACACACAGACCTCTTTGATAGAATTCACAGAAAGTGACGCACACCTTGCCAGAAACTGTGATTTTCTTCTGTAGACACTGGTCCAGAAGCACTTCCGGTTACATTTCATTTTTTTAATCTTACATACTGTTTATAATTATGCCTTAAAGATTTTACTTTAACATTTTGATTTGGTTATTAATGTTCTGCTTGTGTTTTGTTTTAAACATTTGTGCAGTGCTACATGTTCACGACTGATGATGGGATTGATGTTCATCCGTCACTTATCGAGTTCAAGGTGAATCCGGTCGGTAAGAGCGATGCCGCTCAAGATGCATACACGCTGCACAACATCGCATTTCTGCTTTTTTCTTTCTGTGTAATTTGGAGCCCAGCCAATAAGATTTCAGCCTGATGAGGACACCGTTTATTCAGCTGCTAGATGGTAATGGATGGATGAAATGTGTGACCCTGGATCACAAAACCAGTCGTAAGTAGCACGGGAACATTTTTAGTAAAAGACAAAAATACATTGTGTGGGTCAAAATTATCGATTTTTCTTTTATGCCAAAAATCATTACGATATTAAGTAAAGATCATGTTCCATGAATATATTTTGTAAATTTTCTACCTTAAATATATAAAAACTTTATTTTTGTGAGTGGATGGTCTGCCACAGTGCCCCTGATTAACAACTTCAAAGGCAATTTTCTCAATATTTAGATTTTTTTGCGCTCTCAGATTCCAGAGTTTTAAACGGTTGTATCTCAGCCAGATATTGTCCTATTCTAACAACTCATATATCTATAGAAAGTTTATTTAGTCAGCTTTCAGATTATGTAAAAATCTAAATTTCGAAAAATTTACCCATAAGACTGGTTTTGTTGTCCAGGGTCACATGTTTTACTGTATTTTGGAGTTTCTGTAAAATTCTGTGTGAAACATATTGGACTGATGATATGGCAGAGGTTGTATTAGCTTGGTCTTAAATAATTCTCCCACAGTTTCTTTGGAGAAACAAAAACAGACGCAACTGAGACTTTTTGACTAAGCAAATCTGAGAACATTTTGAGATTTTGTTGAAATCTTCGATTTTTACTTCTCATCGCACAAAACGTGGAAAATCAAGCAACCTGAGTAGAAATCTCCGTTTGCTCTCCATCTGATTTCATTGCAGTCGTGGAGACACAAGTGAGATTTTAACGAGATCCCATTAGTGATGTTTCTTTTCTATTGGAAACAGTGGTAAGTTACGATTCATTTATTTCAAACCGAAACTCTTATAAACGAGTAAGAACGAGGCAGAGAACTCGAGAGCTCATGGTGTGAAATAATAAGGAAAGATGAATGTCATTTTGCTGTCAACGTCTTGCTGTTATTATTTCCCCGTTTCTCAGAATCTGCACGTCAAAATGAATGACTCACTGGCTGATCTCTGCTGTGCTGGAAACAAAACCCCGGCTTGTGTAGTTCACAGACGATCGCTTCACGATTGATACGAACAGTGAGATGTGCCCATCTGAAGCCCTGTGAAGTGCACGTCTGTTTACTGCCTACATAGGCAGCTGCCTTTTAAGACAACACCCTAGCTGACGTAACCGTGTGGTAACTGATTTGGACGCTCAGTCAAAAACTGCACAATGTTCGTCACGGTACGGAATCAAATTACTGTGGTTGATGGACTCTTCCAGAACTGCAGGTACATTTTTTCATTTAAACTTATTCTCATAGAACACCTTTTAAATGCAACTTTTTCCGTATTTGCAGATTTTAAACCTTTGAAAAATGAAGGGAATAAATAAATTGAAAATATTTATTCTAAAAATTAATACAATTGTGAAAATCTTAAACCAGAAGTTAAAACGGGATTTTATAAATTCATAATCAAATTATATTTTGCTAAGTTTTACTGCAGCATCTCTTCCTCAACGGATTTGACAAAAAAATGACCACATTAATCTACTAATGGGGTGTCCTAAAATGTTTCTGCATATTAATGAGATAAGAAACATGCCAGATGAACCAGGTCACATGCCTTCGATATGAATGCTTCGGAACATGTTATGCCGTTTTATAACAGAGGTGCAGTGCAGTAACAGAGCGGACAGACATTTAATGTCAAAACAGCATGCATCTTTGGCTCGCCGACTTTTTTTTAAAAGCTACACTGCCTTAAAATGCTGCCTACGTGGGCAGCTCACTAGTTTTCGGCGTACAAGCGTGTCCACTCCGGGACGCGCACTCGACCTGTAGCATTACCCCTCAGGCAACGTCCGCCTTTGTAGAAGCACGGTAAAAAGCAACATACTCCCACTCGCCCGGCATATGCCAATCAGCTCCTGCATCCTCAACTTCCCCGTTTCTTCTTCCACACTCGTCTCACTGTCCAGGGACTCCAGGTCACGGTTGCCAGACAGAACTCTACACATCTGAGAACAAGCTGAGAGCAGCCATGGTGTGTCTATCGGAGGGAAAAGTAGAACACGACGGACAAGCATCTGGCAACCTGCCACAACCATCAAAAGGTCAATCTAACCGTACAGCTTGCGTTATAAATATCAAGGGACATTAAACTGGGGAGAAAGGCCTGGATTATAAATAGCAAAGTAGAACACGAGACGTGATTCTGTGCCGTCTCTAATGCACGGGTCGTGATTGCGCTCACGAAAGGTATTTACATCATGCACTTGGCAGACATTTTTATACAAAACTGACTTCGTATTTGTCTGGCGCCATAGCAACACAATAGAAATGAAGGCTAAAACAGACCTTAGCAACCGCATAGCAACCACAGCACTGGAAATCTCCACTCGGCATTTCATTTAAAACCGTGAAGAATCTAATTGACGTCGATGGTTGTCCGAGAAGCTGACCCAGTGTGAATCCGTATCTACTCAATAAATTGAACCAATATTTGATCTTTAAACAGATTTCTCACAGTTGATGGCAAGAAGCAACGATCACAATGAGATCTGTTTGAGATTTGAGCGTGTGCGGCCTTATCTGCTGACCACGATAGAGGTAAAATTGCCCAATCTGTAACAACTGTCATTTGGGCTCGAGTCAGTATTCTTCGGTTGAGTTGTTATTGACCCGGGATTGAGCGAGTCTAACGGAGCACAGGGGACTAACCCAGTTCACCACCCGTGCAGTATCTCCGCATCATCTGCTCAGATACACGTCAGTCGTACAGTGAAGAAATAACACATGAGCTATTCATGGAGCTTTTGGAGAGCAAATGGAAACTTTTGCTGAAGGCTCATGTGCGTCGGAAATCGGACAAATGTGTCTGTCATTAGAGAAGAGTTTCAGATTTGTCAAAAGTCAATATTATTGAAGATCTCAATATCCACTCAATCATTTCTCATCACATTTACCCAAAGTTTCCCTTCATTTCACATCTTCGTCTTTCATTAGTCTCTCATTTGCTTCTGTTTGATTTCTCCTAAGCATTAAACATCTTCAATACCAAAATGAAACGCAACCGAGAACTCCATCAAATCTCCTGAGCTTCGAATGAGTAATACAGTAGGATTGTGCTGTTTATGTGTGCTACGGGAAAAAAAAGATCCCTAGACCTTTCTCAGAATCATCAATGTGTGATGTCTTTTTATTTTCAATCTCCGTCCGAAAGGTTCCCGCTTTGTTTATTCGACCAGCCGGTATAATCCCTCTTCATGCCACGTGGATAAACTGGAACACAGATGATCTCTGTTATTTATAATCTGTTTACAGAAGTGAAGCGCTGGTTTATATAAATCTGTATTGTATACATGTGTTGTTCGGGGAGGCATACGATTGTTCAAGGAAGATGTAAAACTAATAAAGGGACGTGTTTTGTGTGTGACTCTGTAATGATCGTCCGCCGCGGCTGTAATTACTTCGGCCATTGTCTTGATTCATTATGTTTAAGACTTTCTTTGCCAACCTTTTTCAATTAGTAGGCGCTTCACGGAAGCCCCGTATTTATCCCGCACTTCCAGTCTCGCCTAAGAGCTACGGTACCATTAACTAATGCACATGTGTGTTACGTTTGATTAGACGCTCCATTAGATGTTAGCCGGAAGACAGACCAGCGTTTATTAAAACACAATGAAGGATGTAGGAAACATAATTGCCGTGTCCATTAGGTGATATGTGCGTATGGAGGGGGGGGGGTGATGGTGTTTGTTTGTTGGTGTCATTTGAGTCATTCGTCTGGTTCTATTATGACGTTATTGTTTTTTTCTTCTGTTTTTAACAGTGACGTTGCGTTATGGTATCGGACTTGAAATATTGTTCATTGTTGCTCACACAGAAAGTTACTCAAGAATTGGAAATTAAAGTAAACTTTTGATTAATATTTACAAAGTGCCATTGCATTATTATAAATCATTTTCATTTGATGTATTTTTACTATTTTAAATGTTTTATTTGGCATACTAATCTTCAAGGGATTCATTAGAGGAGTAATTATTTTGTTTGTTTTTTAAATATGTGAGAACAGATGAAAAACATGAGCCTGTAAAGGATTTTGGGATTATATCAGGTCAAATGTTTGCAAGAGAGCAAGATGTAGTTTATTAAATTTGGATTTACAAGACGGGCTGGAATATGCCAAAAAACACCATTTAAAAAAACTGTTCATAATATAATAAATATGAAATATATGAAATATTACAAGAAAAAGATTAAGTCACATATGGGTAGGTTACAAATAAACCGTACACGTGTCCTTTGGTGTGGCTGCAAACATCTAGAAAAAAACAAAACTAAGAATGGAGATAAATCTCTCTTGTGCTGTGATATTTTGTTAACCGTTTGTTTTCTAAATTAAAATTCCACACAGGAATATTTTCAGAATATCATTAGAACTGCATTCTGCTTATTTTACAATAAATATTGATATTATAGAAAGAAATATCCCTGTCGTCTGTGCTTGACAGTGTCGGTGGGGTATGCAAATGCTCTGACGGGGCGTTCTGGACAGCCGTGATGCAGATAACTAGATGCTGATGGGGTGGTCACAGTTTGCCAAGCATCACAGTTGGTCACAGGCAGTCTGTGAGACTTGTTTTCAACCAAATGTAGCCACTGAACCGGCACGCCGGCCTTCAGCTTCGCTCTGAAGAGGACGAGATGTAACCGCAAACAGCGTGAAAGAAGTGTCCCGCTACCCACTTTAGCCATGCGTGTCTGCTGCCTGCCGTCCTGAATGAACACACCCAGAGAAACTGTTTATTGCTCAGAGATTTGATCACATCCACACGAAGCCGGAGCTTTCCCCATCTGATTTTTGTTCCCTTTTCACGGTGTCATCTCAAGAAATATCTGCGTACACACGAACCCGCTAAACCGACTCGAGACAAATCAGTGTGTGGCGCTGAGGGTGATGACATCATCGTTTCAAGATATATACGGATCGGCTGTTCACACGAAAACGCAAGGGTGGCGTTTTTAGATTTATCCACTGCGGGACCTGGTTTCCAAAAAAAGCGGTTTCAGGCTGCCAAAACACCGGATCCGTGTGGACCAAACGCCGATACGATACAAAATCTTTACGTATACAGCTAAACGCGTCTCCGTGTGGATTCAGATGTTTCTCCCTAGGAGAAATAAAAACAGACAATAGTTGAAACTCATGAAGAGTGCGGAGGTGTAAATTAATGTAGATGTGATGTGATGAGAAATGTTTGACATCTTCAGTAATATTGACTTTTGATTGCAGACGAGAGAAATCTGAGCTCAGTTTGACACATCGTTGACATCTCTTCTCAGACACATTTGTCAGATTTCTGACTCGTTTTCTCATGAGAAACATCTGAGACGCACATGAGACTTCAGCAAAAGTTTCCATTTGCTCTCCATTTCATCTCAGTGATATGTAGGAGAAATAACTGAGATATTAAAGAGGTCTCATCTGTGATTTTTCTTATGTGCAAAAGTCTCACATTGGTCTATCTGTATTAGTCCGGTTCCTTTAGTAAATTCTCAGGTCATCTCGCCGGATCCAATCGTGAGATGATGTGCTCACAGTATATTTCTTCCAGCCGAGCCGTCGTTCCGGCCCGATGACCCTCCAATCTCGGCTCAAACCTGCCGCCTGGTTTACTCTCTGAATTTGTCATTGCTCATATTGCGGACTCTCAAATGAGATTGTAGAGAAACTCATCACGCTCCTGTGATGAATTGCTCTGCTAAATAAATGAATGTACATGAACATTCATACAGTTCCGTGAATTGAAAACCAACTTTTGATTGTCTGCATAAATTCTTAAGCGCGTTAAAATGACCAGACGCTTCCTGCTGGCTCATCTGACTGAAGCAGGATTACTTTGAAAGAGTCGATAAACCCAGCCTGGAAAACTTGCGCATGGAATTTGGTTTGCCAGCAAAGATCCAAGCTTTTGTGTGTGACGTACATCATAGGTCTCGAGAGCAGAATGCAGGAATCTCATGTGACGCTTTGAGTACATCAACTGTGCACATTCACTGGCGTTCAGTGTTTTTTCATTTCCATTTTAAACACTCAATGAATTTGAGTCCAGCAGACGCTTTATTATACAGAGGCATGTGGAAGATTATTGCACACATGCACAGACACAAATACACAGTATTTCAGTTTCACAACAGCATGCTACACGAGTTTTGCCGCATGCAATAACAGCAGTTTTATCTAATGAACATCAAACGTGAGGGCTTCACCTTAAGAAAGAAATTGGTTATGTATATACAGTAGCACTGACACTAATGTTATAGTATTGAAATAAACTCACTTGAGTTATTATATTCTGCTAAACACGTCCTTGTTGTCATTTCATTAACTGAATCAACTTGAATTTACAGTTTATAAAGAATCATAAAAAGAATCATAAAAAAACACACTTCTCTAATAAATAACAATTATTTTGTCTACAAAGTTAAAAGTGTTGCACAGTTTTTACTACATAACTGTTTATGATATTGTACAAAATCTGCTACATATATTCATTTACAGTAGTGTGTAGTTTTTATGGATTTTATTTTGTTTCATTGTAGTTTTATTAATATTTTGACTTGGCTTTTATTTTTTATGATTTTTAAATGTTGTATTATACTGTAGCTTTTATGTTATATTTAGTTTATAGTAGTATATTTTAGTTGTTTTTTTACATGACTTTATTTAAGTGAAATTAATTGTTCTTTCAGTTGTAGTTTTGTTTATATTATAATCTCATTTTCATTTACTTTACCCATATTTTGTTTTATTTCTTTTATTAAATGTTTTAATAGTTTAAATTCTAGTTTTAATAATCTATACTAAAATCTGTGACCTACAGTATGTACAGTGTGTTCATTGGTTTAAGGGGTATGCCATTGTGAAGTTTTGTTTGTGTTAACTGACACCTTCCATCCTATTTGAAAAGCTTACAGAAATCCTAACATTATCCTTAAATGACTTTTGCAGTTGTTGTTAGTACGCCAAAGGTCAAAGAACATCAGGTCACATGACTATTAAACCATGGCGGATGTTGTATACGTGGAATGTGAGCACACTGCACCCACACACACTATAGAAATCATATTCAATGATCAAGAAGTGTGCGCTTCATGTCATTTAGTGCATACTGTCACAGTAGATGGTTTTAGAAGCAGCAGGGATTAACCTAAAGTTGGCAGCATCATTCAAGATAGCCGTCAGTCCCTCACTGAGAATCTTTATTTCCATCCTGTTCATTCAAGTGCTTAAGCTTACAGTTACAGTGTATACAGTATTATCCTATTTTTGAAGTTAAAGGTGCAGAATATAACAGGAAAGAGCCAGTGCATGCGATTTCAATCTCAAGCCATTCTAGCGAGTCAAAAGCTGTCAGGGTTGCTGGCATATTGACAGACAAACAGGGTTTGACCCTTTGACCTCGTCTTTGTGCTGGATGTGGATCTCCAGGTGGTCTGTCATGAGCCTGTCTTCCTCTTCCATCAATAAAAGCCTAATTACATTTTACACCGCCACATCCGGAATAACTCGCAGTTTACGTCAGATCATCAATCTCGCTGCCGTCGTGGAAGATGCTCTGGAACTTTCCGCTTCATCTGACGGTCAGAGATTGAGTAAAAATATCCAGGTGGGGCTTCAGGACATAAAAGGGAGGATACGGGAGAACGGCTCTTCCGGTTTGAATCGAGCCGCCTCGGCACGCATGGCTGTTTTAACAACGCCGCGCCTACATAAATTTCCTTCCCGCTAATGAATCTTTATTGTTCTCAAACTGTACAGGTTTTTCACGCTCCTTCGGCCGCATTACGACCCGTATTGACCACCGACGTCCCTGTCAGATTTCACAGATTGCCGGGCGTGCACAAAAACCGATCGTACGCCTCTGATTTATACGAGAGAGGGGAAACCCGCCCACACGCTGTTTAGCTGGAGGTCAATCCACGGGTTTATAGTGTTGCTGTATTAAAGCCTAGCTGTTACAGAGGCGAGAGAGTAAAAGCTGATGTTTTCTAATCCGTCTGCACCCACCGTAAAACAGCAACACAATACCTTCAGAAGCCAAAGCTCGACCGTAGGCGTCATCTCTTCCCTCCTCCGCCGGCTCGCTTTCGCTTCGACTTTGATTTCCCAGCAGAATGTGCCATGGAAGTATTAAAATGATGTCTCTCTCGTATTCGCACACTCGCAAGTATGCAAATACGTGAATGTACTTGTGTGAATGTGTCAGGATTTGAATTATGATGCAATGCAAGTATGTGCTGGGTTTTCAGCATTGACAGAAGGAAACGCTGGTGTTGGCATTGGCTTCGGGCAAATCTTAAATAGAGTTTTTCAAGTGAACTGGCATCGTGGTGGAGAAACAGACTACACTGTCAAACAATTAGGGCAGCAACAAATGTTTCACACAATCAAATTGGCTATAGACGGTTTCATCATAACATAACAAACGTTACTGCGCATATGTACTTTTCTGAGCCCAACTTAATTTCACAAACAACAGAGCACCTGGAGATCATTCCTGATGACAATCGATAGAAACCCAGAAGATCCGTTACTTGCCTAAATTAGTCTCTCCAATATTTTGAATTTAGACTGCGATACCAAGCTCAACCGCTAGATGTCAGTGTGCCACACGCTTTCTTTAAATGCCACCACAGGACCCATTCAACAAATAGTTTATTTAATAAAATGAACAAATCGTTTATTTAATACAATTATTATACAAAATAATATGAACATGAGTTAAATACAATATAAATAGTTCTATTATTAGACACTAGCCAAACACAACCCGGAAGTTAACTGGGGCCAGGCGCCCACACGTCCGATGAAATGGTCTATACAAGTAACCTGCACTTACTATGATGGTTTTTCTTTAACTAAAAAACTTTTTTGCAAGTAGAAAAAGATGGCGTTTGACTTCAATAAACATTCTAATTTTATTATTAAGAATTTTACTAATTCAGAATTTTATGAATCAAACAAAAATGCCGATACTATGTGAGAAGTTATAAATTACAGCCTTTAATTATTTTGATCATGTAAACATATATTGCCATGACTTATTGCTCACATAATTTACATAATTTATAGTGTATTAAATGAGTTAATCAAATTGATCAGATTAGTTATTACAAACTTGCTCGTTTTTTTGATTCTTTGAAAGAAATATATATAATTGCAATGCAAGTGTGCACATGAAGAATATTTATCAGGTCTGCATGCTTTAAGTGTTCACCTAGTGGTGTTTGCAACACCAAAGTCATGAGTTCAGTTCAGACAAAATCCCTTGAATTCACCGTATGTATGTTGTAGCATTAGAATAACCGATCTTTACCTCCGTTCTATCCCAGCACCCCCTCCGCACCATTGTGCTAGAATGTGCCGCAATGCATGATCAATACGTTTGGTTTATAAACAGCATCAGGGCATTGAGCCCAGCTCCAGAGGGGAATGCAGGGGAATATATATCAGTGGAGGAAGAGGGAGGGGAGGGGGTGCTGTAGCGAGACACGCGTTGTCAGCTATCATTTAGCCACTTAATCAGGTCCACCTTCACCCGTCCGGAGAGCTATGGATTGGATTGGTTGAGCAGAAGACTGATGGCCATGAAGCCGTCGAGCCTCGGCAGGTTTACTTTCTTTGCCTCAGGAAGCTTGCCACTGACAGATTGGTGACATTTAAAGATGCTTAGTGGCTTTCCTTTCTGGGTGGGATATTTTGGGTAGTCTCTCGATCAGGGGTGTATTACTGTCTTAATTTAATATTAGTAAATTCACACGAGCTCGCATGTGAGAGGTTTTATCATGTTAAATCATGTGATCAGTCATGAGAAAAAAAGAGCCTAAAGGGATTGCTAGGTAAACTCCAACCTGATCTTTTTCAATTTCAACATGAATTCCTATCTATTTTACCACGAGGCTAATTCGTATGAATGTGTATGATGTGAATCGTACAAAAGCGTACGATTACTAGAAAAAGCAATACTGAAGCTCCGCCCCTAAACCCAACGTCACTGGTGCGAAAGAAAAATGTACTAAAATGTACGAATAAGATTGTAGGAATTCATATGAATTAGCCAAAATTAGGCACCTCGTAAATTAGTTACATTTGTGCCCGCGAGATTGTGTTGGTATAATCATTGATGAAATACTTCATAAGAATTCCATATACTTTTTTAGTCAAATATATCAATATATTATATATATTTTTATAACAGGATAAAACAAGAGAATAATTATTATTTAGTGGAGAGATATTTTTGGTTTCCCTTTGTTTAATTTTCTTCATACAATTTTTTTCTGTTTTAAAAAGTTTTTATGTTGTCTTTTTTATGTTATTATACATTTTTCAGGATATATTTGAGGTGTGTGGCTATATTTAAATATTTCACAAAAAGTTGTCAGATTTTTCAGTGATAAAACGGTTATTCATCTTTTCTTAAATTCCTGAAAATCACTTCGACACCAGCTGATTGTCGATAATGGGGTCATTAAGGGGTCATTTACTCACAGATAGGATATTATATTTAGATTTGATTCTATACTGTGATTTTGTACTAAATATAAATTTTGTATAGAGCCACTGCATGACTAAAAGTCATGAAATAGTAATCATGTTTGGGTGCGTGTGAATTATGCATAATCTTCAATATTCACCTACTCAAACATATGAGACAGCCCAAGAGCAAATGTGCTTCATGATTTACATTTTCATTTATTTTTTATTTATTCATTTAGCAAATGATTTCAGCCAAAGTCAGAACATTCAAGCTAAACATTTTATTAGCATGTAAATCGGATGCTGGACTTTCCCATAAAAAAGAAATTACAGCATCTCTTTAATCATTTATTTTTTTCGCGAAGACATCTATGAGATTAAACGAGAAACCTTTTGCTTACACTTTCTACATCTCTGATATTTCTCCTGTCAAGTCTGCAATCAAAAGTCAATATTATTGAAGATCTCAATATCATTCTCAGCAAATTGACTCAAATCCAGATTATTTTACCTCAACAATCTACATTCATTTACACCTCCAGACTCTTCGTGTGTTTTAACACTATATAACACTGTTATTTGTTTGTTTTTATTCTCAATTCTTGCAATATTAGGTTAAACATCTAAGACTAAATTGATGCTTAGCTGAGCTATAAAAGAGGAACATTTGGTTCTCTCCTGTACTGTGTCTGAATGGCATACTGTACAATCACTCAAGCCATTTAGCTTTGACTTGTGAAGTCACGGATGAATCGGAAAACATGAACCTTTGTGTCTCTGATCTATTTCAGTTCTATATGTACACAAGAGCTGCTTTTACCTCAAGCTTACCAGCGTGTAGGTTGAACCTGTGACGAGAAGTCTGTCCCGTGTGTGGAAAGATGTCAGAAACACGTTCTATAGCGCGCCATTGCTGGAAAATGCATCTTAAACACGTGAGATGGATTCCAGCTCATCAGACAGCAATAAACCACATTCCCAAAACAGCCTTTTGCTTATTTGAGACAAAATTAACACAAATTTAAAGACGATTTTTATATAATGCAGTACGTACTGTAAATATCATTTTCATTTTTTACTTTTAGCCTAAATGTCAGTAGTGAAAATCTGATTTTGTGACTGCTAATACAGTATACGTCCCTTTGAGGTTTATCGGATGTTTGTACACAAATATAATGCTTGAAATAACATGCCAGGCATTCACATTATATAAAGTAATGAGTGTTGGGCAAGTTACTCTGACAAAGTAATGAATTACTAGTTACTAATGACATATTCAATAGTGTAATTAGATTACTGTACAAATGACTCTCTCCAATTTAATTACTTATTACTAATGACTTTCTATATCCTATATCAGCCTTGATTAGTTAAGTAATTCAAGGATAGACATGAAACGGCTCTTTTAATTCACTCAAATAAATCATATAAACTACATAAAGTAGTGTTATTAACTGACCAAAGCATTACAGATGTGAGAATTATACATTAAAGCACGGATTCTAAAGTTAGACTTTGAATTGTAATGTCGATTCCACTATTGCACACACATATATTACACAAAGTATTTAATTTAATTACATCAGAAGTAACTGTAATTAAATTACAGAAAAAATGAGTAATCCCTTACTTTACTTTCTCAAGGGAAAAGTAATTAAAGTACGGTAACTCATTACTTACTAACTAGTTACACCAAACACTGAAAGTAATATAAAAAAGCAGCTTTTTTATCTATAAGAATAAAAGTAAAACCAAGGTAATTAAATGAAAGAAGATGTAAATACTAACTTGAATATCAAAATGCATCTGAAATTTTGATATACAGTAAAAGTGCAGAAAGTAAAGTGGGGGTAAAACCTATAAAAGGTCCTCCACTGAAAAAGTAACTAGAAGATTGAAGTTACAGATGTGTTTTTTCCTGCTCTGATGTCACATGACCTTAAGACTCCAGTGGTCTCAGATAAAGGGACATGCTGCGATCATGATGGTGTTTTTGCCTTTTCTCCTGCAACTTTCCCACGGCCGTACACTGTTTATATTGTCGTGGTCTGATCTATTATACCTCATTTAGCACATTGGAGAGTGTGAAATCAGACTGACCTTTAATATTTCATCCTTTGAGCACGGCTGCCATTTACTTTATATCATCTCCAGCCCCAGAGTTCTGAAGCCACGGGTACATTCTGCTGTTGTTGTCGTCATGCTCATTTTGGTAAATACATTTTAATGAGGAATAAACTTACGTTTAATTCTCCTGGCTCACTGGAGACCACAGGTTAAAGAACATTCAAAGGAGAAATGTCATTAAGGAGGGAATTTCTCTTTTTTTTGAAAGATTAAAGATTTTAGAACCTTAAAAAATGGAAAAATAAAAAAGTAAAGAGGTGTAAATGAATGTAGATTGTAGTTGTCAAATAATTTGGATTTGAGTAAATTTGCTGTGAAATATTCAAATTGAGATCATTTTTACATGATCATTTCAGTTGACATAACAGTTGGCATTGTGAAACGGTCAATGTGATGCAAACTTTCCAGAGGCGTTGATGGATGTGTGAGACGGCGACATCGACCTGCACAGCGAGTTCAGCCAATTACATCCGATGTCATGTATGTAAAAAAGGTGCATTGGAACTATTTTTAAAGGTCACGAGGAGGAAAATATTCTTGCAAAACTAAGTTATGACTAGTTTATGTGCATGACATCCTCCAGGTGGACTCTGTGGAGAACCAAAATAAAGGTTTTATTTGGAATGACCGCCTTAACCGAGCATTTATTTTTATCTGTGCATGTCCAAACTGTGGCCGTTCTACCTGATATCAGATGCAGACACTAGTGAAAGGTCAAACTATTGAAGGAACATTTTGGGAGTGAGGGGGAGAATTGTATTAACTTTTAACAAACATTAAAATAAATGTCACAGCCTTTGAGAGTCTCGTGACCTACATCCACCAATTGATTGTGCTCCTGTGTAAAGACCAAGCACTCATTCTATATAACAATAGCATAAGATCGCGTATGTCAGATGGGATGTATATAAAGTGCTTAACTAATTCATGCAAGGTTGTTCCACATCTGTTATCTAAACTAACAGTATTGGTTCTTACCAAAATCATTTGTTAATGTTTCTATTGTTTTTTTATTGTTTTAATCCACCAGAGTTATTTAGTCACAGCAGTATTTCTAATGCCAAATATAAATATTGAATTTACCGTTTTACAGGAAAGACATAAAAACGATACAGCCCTAGTATGCATAACATGTATTTATAAGCATAATCATGCAGTATACTTAGCATGAATTTTATTTGTAATACATTGTAGTGTATTTATTTTTCACTATAGTTCATCAGTTTATCAATCAATGGGTCATTGATTATTTAAAATTACATTTAGCAGACACTTTTATCCAAAGCAACATAACATTTTTAAACATTTCAACAATAATATCTTACATTCTATGCGTTTGGCAGAAGCTTTTATCCAAAGCGACTTACATTGCATGATCTTATACATTTGTTTCTGAGGACGTGCAATCCCTGGCATCGAACCCATGACCTTGGGCTAGCGCCGTGCTCTAACAACTGAACCACAGGAAAGCGATCTTCCCTGGAAACAAAATGTTTGTTCTTTTGAAATATTAAATGTTTGCATATACTACAAAATATTCTGTGAGGAATACATGATGATCAGAGAGAGAGAGAGAGAGAGGAGGAAAAGCAACCACCAGATATAGGACGTGCTGGAATGCAGCTTCCAAACGCAGGACCTTTTTTTCAGCCTCTGTCTAGTCCACCGTGAGTCCAGCCGACATCATGCAAATGGCCAGAATATGAGGGATAATCATGACAGACAATGTCCTCGGGGGAGCCGTGGCAGATGTCAGTGTTTGATTGTAAATGCCAGCTGTCTGAAAAAGAATCTAAATAAATCAATAATTGTTCAGCGTCAGGCCGAGCTCTATATAATTCCCCATCTAGACAACACGGTGTAGCTCCTCATCAGGACCGATGTCCTTCCCATGATGCACTTGGCCGTGCACCCAGGAAATAAAGGTGTTGAATGATGAATGAATTTGGCCATCTCTGTCCTCAGAAGACATTTGGGAAGATCCACGGCAGAAGAGATTGTTTTCTGATGGCTTGTGTGTGTGCTGTGTTATTAGATTCATTTAGTTTCTCGGATGAATTTCTGATCTAATTCCGTGCGCTGTGATGGAGGTCCGGTTATATCGGGACACTGTGATGTTGTCGAGCTCAGATAACAGTGTTGAACAGCATCGAAAATGACTTTCCATCAGCACACCCACAGAAAACTGAGGATGAAAACACGAATCCTTGAGATCTCAGGTGACTGTTTATATAACACACAGAGACGTTTGATAAAAGCAAAACTCGTTATATGCGATGTGGCAAACATCATTACTATCGCTGAGGAAGTTGTCTTTAGGGGTTTTTTAACTGTTGGTGCAGAGGTTGCTCGTTCATAGCTCATGAGATGTTAAACAGTTCTTATTGACGCTCTCTGTTTATAATTGAAGTAGACTTCCGTTACGCTGCCCATGTGTCTCCGGGCTGTCTTCGTGCGTGAGGTCATTGCGTTCGGCTGCTATTTGTAACCAAACGCTGCGAGTGTTTTTTTTTTTACTAAAAAAGCGCTTTTGTCAACTTTTTCTTGTCAAAAAAAGTGCTAACAGTACACTAACACGATGTGATGACGTCACGGATATGCTAATTAGCTTGTGACGTCACCAGCGCCACAAGTATGTCAAAATCCTACGGGAAACACTGAACATTATTTAAATATCAACTTGGTTTCAGATTATTGAAATATAAACAGAAAGAACCTAATCTAAAATGAATGTGAAATCATGTGGATTTGAGTAAATGTGATGAGAAATGTTTGAGTTGATATTGAGATCTTCAGTAATATTGACTTTTGATTGCAGACGAGAGAAATCTGAGCTCAGTTTGACACACTGTTCACATCTCTTCTCAAACTCAACATTTGTAAGATTTTCAACTCTTTTTCTCAGTAGAAATGTCTGAGATGCACATGAGACTTGAGGAAAGATTTCCATTTGCTCTCCATTTAACAAAATAATTGAGATATTAAAGCGATCTCATCTGAGACTTTTTATTCTTCTGGGTATTCCTCCTCAGAAAACGTGATTTGTATTGCTGTAGAAACCACTCGAGCGCCCGCGGGATACTCGAATGCTTGTGTTTGTGCGGTGAGAAGATTGGGATCCAGCTGGGCCGGGGTGATGGCTGCTCACTCCAGAAACCATTTCAGTGCTTTTAAAACACTTTTTACAAATGTACAGGTTGACTTGTTAAGACACAGCAAACCGCGCTTTAGAAAAAAACACATTTTAATTTCTCAGAAACGGTCAAACTTTCGGAACCAATCTGTTCTCTCTGACTAACTCGGCCGCTTTGGCAAGATGTCTGAGCGATCATCTTGACAATATGCAATCAGATTTGGCAGACACATGCTGTTTAGCCCAGGCAGATGATGAGAAACGCAATAGAATGACCTTGCGAGACAGTCACGGAGGGTAAGTGACTGGTGGAGAGCGTCCCAAATGAAATGGAATTAGCGTGATTGAAGTGCCATGGAAACAGATGTGCTCCGTTCAGTCATGCCTTATCATGACATAAGCCGTCGTGTCAGGCCGGCTGTGACTCGCGTGAAACTGAGAGCATGTTGGTGTTTCTCTTCTGATTATTTGCTCTCTTTTGTCAAGATGGATTCTTATTTCATGTTGTAGGCTTATGGTATGAGTGTTTGAGCTTAAAAACCACAAATCCGTTGGCCAACTTATGAAACAGCCCAACGATGTGTTTGAAGTAGCATATATGTGCGTTTATGTAATATCACCTTGATATAAATAATCAAATGTACCGTGTATACAGTATGTGACCCTGTCTGTGAAAACCCGGCAAAGTCATTTTTTTGTGATTTGCTGTTTTCTACAAATCGTCTACATAATGTAAAACAACATTCTGTATTTAATATTATTGATTTAGTATTTAGTATTGCCTTGTCAAAGATTAAAATCATAGTGCGGTTAAACTTCAACTTTGATGCTCATTATTTCATAATTAAATAATGCGACTTTAGCTTGTTTTTCACAGGCAGGGTCACATGAACACAGATACTGAAAAAATGAAGAGACCACTCCAAAACTATTTTCAGTTTTTCTACATTTACTATTTATAAACAAGTAAAATGTTCATTTTTGTTTCATTCTGTGAACGAGTGACAACATTTCTGCAGCAAATTGAAACGGGACAAACTGGTCAAAATACCAACAAAAATGCTACGTTTGCAAATGGTGAACATTTGAATGAAAACTAGTTGATATTCACGTTTAAAGAACACAACACTAATGCTTGTACATGTGTTTTAAGAGCAGTTCAAAAATGAATATATTTGGTATGGAATAAACCTGAATTTATTCAATAATTTAATATTTTCTCAAATTAAAAATGTGCAAAAATTATTTATAAATTAAAGTAAGAATTACATGTAGCAAATGTGCAACTTTTACACGAATGATTGATATACATTAGTGTCAAGTAGCTTTCCTGTGGCTCAGTGGTTAGAGCATGGCATCCCAAAATGAATAATACAATGCAATGTAAATCGCTTTGGATAAAAGCGTCTGCCAAATGCATAAATGTAAATGTAAGTCAAATGGATCAAGTTAGTTGAAATTACGTTACAAAATCGTGTTTGAATGAAATAAACTGAACAGGGGACAACTTGATGCTATAGCTCTGATTTGTGTAAAAGTCGCACATTTGCTTCATCATGTGGAACCTCTGTCCATGATATATACTGTACATATAAACATTATTTTCTGAAATAATCCAAATTTTACAAACGTTGTCAACAGTGTAGTGATTATTACGGTGCAAAATGTACGCATTTAGAATTCTGTTGGCCCTACTACCCTAATGTTGTTATTCCACATTCAGCAATTTTCTCATGTCTGTGGATTCTGTGTTCATATTCTGTGGCTTATATACAGCGACAAATTAATTTAGAGCAGAAGGTCTGCACACAGCCAGGGCAAATTCCATCTTTTCGCTGCGCTTGGAAACGTCGTTCATCTTATTTACAGTATCAGAGCTTGTTCTCTGCAGTCCTTCGTGGACTCTCAAAAATCAAAACTCTTCTTGGCTTTAGTGCACCGCACCTTTTATTGTGATCATTTAAAGCAGAGGTTACATGCATTCTGACTTCTTTACACTGTTAAACGTGCTGGCTTCTCAAGCATAACTTGGTCAACTTGTCAAAAAACGAGTTGAACGTATGGCTTAGTATTTCTGTGCTCCATTCACTCCGCCAGGGTTCGTACAGGTTTCGGAGTTTATTTCGAACATGGATTTGCGTTTCGTAACAAGGGTTCTTAGTCCCTTATTGGACAATTCTCCCAGAAAAGCACGCCCATGCACAGCCAGCGTGAGAAAGAGCATGCGCATCAATGCCGCTTCACTCGGCTGACGGAAGTTCAGATGTGTTTGTTTGTTCTCCGTATTTGGGTGATGGATGTTCTATAAACACTGGATTTGGAGATGGTTTGAAACTGAAAGATGGGGCGGTCCCAGCGCTAAAAGATTCCGGACATCAACTGCACGCAGTAAGTCACAAGTCTGTGTTTTGTTGGCAATCGGCGCGTACGCCCATAATGTAGAAAACAGGAAGGGATAATGCGCTGATGTGTTGTGTGCTCGTGCTGTAGTTCCATCCCCCTGCCCGCCTCCAGCAGCTCGTCTTCTTCCGGAAATAATGGTGCAGCTGTATCTCTCTTTTATAAATGTCATCAAACTGAATACTCTTTGAAGATACGAAGTATGCAATACTACTCTATAGGTACTCAAGACTAATATGAGATTGGTAGAAACTGCGTGTGATACCTCATCTTTAATATCCACACTTTGTGTGACGTGCAAAACGTCTTGAATAATGTTACACATTAAGTACTACTGACGTTTTGGACAGATGATGTCGTCCTTAAATGAGGAAACATAATGGCTTTTTTATAGATCTTCCCTTCCCATCAGATCTTCTTCCATAAGACTGAGTGTTGAGCTTTGAAATCCCCCCCACACATACAGGACTGAGAGACTTCACCACATCGGACCTCATCCCATCCACATTCATTAGATTTCACTTGAGTCGTGTGAGGTCACACTCACCAATAAGACTTTAGGATTTTGTCAACGAGTCTGCATGTCTTTGACTTCAACACACATAGAGATAAGATTCAAACAGTGATGGTGAAACAGAAAGGTAGAAAATGCTAAGACAAGCTGTACTAGTTAACCATTGACTTCAGTTTTTCTGCATGTAAATATCTTTAAAGCATTGCATTGTTTTACATGGAAATACATCTCTGTCTGATCTGTCATCGGGCCGTAGTCATGGTTAAGTTGCATGGGCTCATCAGTTTTGGGTACATTCTGTACATGGGCAGGTGTGAAACATGTTTTCTGTGGGTTGCAGTTTTGCCATGGAGGTGTCGCTGTATTCCTCAATGACTGACAGTTTAGTCACAGTATGATGAAGACATTGAACACAGCACATGAAATAATACATCCTGTTATCCCTTACAAAAACATAAGTATACTTCATTTTAGTGAGCACACTGTACTTTTTATTGAGGAAATCAAAAAGTATCAGAAAGTATACTAATATTAAAGGACTAGTAGTATTCTTGTAAGTGTTCTATTTTGAAACTATTTGGGACTAAATTGGCTTAGTTATTCCTTATAAAATGTACTTTTAAGTCACCTTTAAGTGGGACAGTAATACGCCCTTTTCACAATGACGTCACTTAACTTCCGCCTTTTTGCAAAGCAGTGTATTATAACATCCGTCTTGCAACAAACAAGAAGAAGAAGAAGAAGAACTTCCGTTTTGCCGTCGCGCTGGAATTTAACAACAGTGAGAAAAAAAACTGACAGAACACGTATTCAAGTACTTATCCTAGCACCTTCGCTAACACAAAAAGAAAACAAAACACTTACCTTCATAATCAAACAGGTACTGTTCAACGAAGAATTTGTATCCTTTCTCTAGCTTTGATCTTGTCGCTAGCGAAAATTTGTCTGCAAGACGTTGTATATCATCTAGACGTATTTGTGGCAGATGTGCAAGCCACTTGGTAAACTATTCTGAGGCGCTAGCGGAAGTAACTTCTTCTTCTTGAGTTTTACTGGCGGTTGGCAAATCAGCTTATAGGTGCATTACCGCCACCTTATGAACTGGAGTGCTAGCTGAAGTAATGATACACTGCTTCGCGGCAGCACGGAAGATGCGTGACGTCATGTGAAAAGGGCGTATACACTTGATATTTGACTAGTAAGTGAACATAACATTATATTGATAGTTTACTATTTATATATTATATTTTATGCATAAACTTAAACGTATCTTTATTAAATGGCACCACTATGTAAAATAGTATTTAATAGTTAATACAACAGAGTAAAGGCAACTACAAGCCAAGTGTAGAATACTACTTTTAAATAGTCTCCAAAAGATTGAGTACAAGTATACACCAACTTTCTCTCAGTAAAATCAAGTATGCTTATGTGTCATTTTAAGTATATTTCTAAGTATATAAAAACTAGACTGAAAGTTCACTGTCTTAATTTTTGTTTAAAATAGGTATTAATAACACATTTGAATAAACTCCTAACCATATCACACCATATTGTATCGTACCGTACTGTACTGTAGCGCGCAATACCATGTACCATACCATACCAAATGTCATGTCATGTCATACCATACAATATTATATCATCACATCATCGTATCATATACAATATCATATTGATCTTATACCATCATATCATATCATACACTATATCATATCATATCATATACAGCATAATACCGCAGAATATATCATACCATATCACATCATACACCGTATCATATACCGTGCAATATTGTATAATATATCATATCATACCGTATCATATACCATACAATATTGTATAATATATCATACCATATCATATACCGTACAATATTGTATATCATATCATATCATACAGTATATCATATATCATACCATACCATATACCGTACAATACTGTATAATATATCATATCATACCATACATCACGTCGCACCGCACAGCACATCGCACAGCACACCGTACCATACATCATGTCTCGTCACGTCACATCACATCACAATCACATCAGTTGTTTTTGCTAAAGATGAATAATAACCATAAAAGAATGAGCAGGATCATTTATTCAGTAAAAACACGTAAAGAAAACATGAATGTTTTGTACAGATTCTGGCCTAAAGGTCAATTTATCGTAAGTATTGTATAGCAATTTATAGTAACTACCATAAACTACCATAAAATCACTCACAATCACGTTATTGCCCATCATGTGCAAACATGTCATGTATAAGTACTGTTGTTTTTTATTTTTGTCCAGCATTCTTTAAGCACTGCATGCTTTAATTAATGTTATCTTGTGCATATAACATAGAGCTACTTAATGACATTAAAATGTAACGTTTTAATGCGAATCGCTTTTAAGATATTTGGACAACACAAGTTGAAATGATTTCATGCATTTTTGCCTTTGACCTTAATTACTTGAGAAGAACGCAGGCAGATGAACCGTTGTGCTGACAGAAGCAGCCAATGAGCTGTTAGGCCGTTGGGTTTTTTTGCTGTGTGTAAATATGATGATGTGCGTAACAAACATCTCTCTGCACAAACACACTCAACACATGACCATCCAGATGGAGATACGCTTCCTGATCCTGTATGAAAAATGACTTGTATTACAAACAGTTTAACAAGGTTTCCACCACCAATGTTTGAAAATATCATCAGAGCAGTGACGTGTGGTGAAACCGAGAACTGAACTTCTTGTTTTTTGGTTGCTGTTTTACTTCTAATAGATCAGAGAACATCTGAGAAGTTAACACAGTACTATAATATTTATCATGTATTTGGTGCTGTTTATGCATCTCCAATTTTGAGTTCTTTTTGACTCGAGACTGAAATGTGTTGACGTTGTTTACTTCATTTTTAAACCTCTTCTTTCCACCAGTTTGTGTCCTTCCACTGTACATTTGACCTGTTATTTTAAAATATTTGTTTTATTTTATCTCTGAACTGTGAATATCTTTAAGTAGCCGCTGACGTTGCCGTCTCTCTGGAAAAAAATGCCCTCGGTTGTGGGTTTGTCTGCAACTATCTCCATTCTGAAAATGAAGGAGCTCCGTGTCAGCGTTTCTCAGAAAAAGATAAGTAGCCTAAAAAGACGTAGAGACGCTCTTTCCTATCTCTCCTCTGGTGTCCTTCAGAGACACAGGGCGCGTAGAGGGCAGATGCACGGACTCATACCAAACGCTCTGTCCGAGAAACAACTGGATTCATTATAAACCGATAGCTGACTGGATGGGTATCTGTCTCGGTCACGCGTGGGGAGGACCAATCCAATGTGAAAGTTAAAGAGATGGATAATGGTGCCTTTAACAGGAACAGGAAGTCCAGATTCTGAAACTTTTCTGAAACAACAACTAAGAGTTTGGTTCCAAAATGAGAAAAATCATGTTTTTTATTGTGCATTCCAATTAATATCAATCAAACTGCAGTTGGTTTGTTTCGATTTAAGCCGTAATAACTAAAAAAAATATTTTTTATTTATTTAAAAAAACATGATAACTTAATAACATAATATTTTGAAAAAAAAGGCGTTATCTCATTTTGGAACCAAACTCTTATACAGTCTGATCTCAACGGCATTTCTAACTATTCTACAAGGTGACTAAAATTAATTCATACAATATGAATCTTACATATGGTTATTAAAACAAGCTTTACTAAACCCCTAAAACTAACCTATAACCTCATAAAATAAACACAATCTGCCATGAAGTTGTTTTGGGATATGTACAGTATACAGTATACTGTATGTATGATCACAATGATGTGCAATGTTTTTTGCTACAAATAATGGCAAAACGAATGTTTCAAGATGTAAACTTATATTTACTACTGACACCCCTGTTTAAAAACCAGCATATGCTGGGTTAGGTATGTTTTGATGCTGGTTTGACCAGCTTAAACCAGCTAAGGACCAGCACATGACCATCTTAAACCAGCACATGACCAGTTTAAACCAGCACATGACCATCTTAAACCAGCACATGACCATCTTAAACCAGCACATGACCATCTTAAACCAGCACATGACCATCTTAAACCAGCACATGACCATCTTAAACCAGCACATGACCATCTTAAACCAGCACATGACCATCTTAAACCAGCACATGACCATCTTAAACCAGCACATGACCATCTTAAACCAGCACATGACCATCTTAAACCAGCACATGACCATCTTAAACCAGCACATGACCATCTTAAACCAGCACATGACCATCTTAAACCAGCACATGACCATCTTAAACCAGCACATGACCATCTTAAACCAGCACATGACCATCTTAAACCAGCACATGACCATCTTAAACCAGCACATGACCATCTTAAACCAGCACATGACCATCTTAAACCAGCACATGACCATCTTAAACCAGCACATGACCATCTTAAACCAGCACATGACCATCTTAAACCAGCACATGATCATCTTAAACCAGCACATGGCCATCTTAAACCAGCACATGACCATCTTAAACCAGCACATGACCAGCTTAAACCAGCACATGACCAGCTTAAACCAGCATATGACCATTTTAAACCAGCACATGAAGCTTAAACCAGCACACGACCATCTTAAACCATTTTAAACCAGGACATGACCAGCTTAAAGCAGCACATGACCAGCTTAAACCATCTTAAACCAGCACATGGCCATCTTAAACCAGCACATGACCAGCTTAAACCAGCACATGACCAGCTTAAAGCAGCACATGACAATCTTAAACAATCTTAAACCAGCACATGGCCATTTTAAACCAGCACATGGCCATCTTAAACCATCTTAAACCAGCACATGACCAGCTTAAAGCAGCACATGACCAGCTTAAACCATCTTAAACCAGCACATGACCAGCTTAAACCAGCACATGACCAGCTTAAACCAGCACATGACCAGCTTAAACCAGCACATGACCAGTTTAAACCAGCACATGACCAGCTTAAACCAGCACATGACCAGTTTAAACCAGCACACGACCATCTTAAACCATTTTAAACCAGGACATGACCAGCTTAAAGCAGCACATGACCAGCTTAAAACCAGCTTAAACCGAGGCCACTATGGCCAGTTTAAACCAGCACATGACCAGTTTAAACCAGCACTATGACCAGCTTTTTGCAGCAGCATGACCATCTTAAACAAGCTTAAACCAGCACGACATGCCACTTTAAACCAGCAAATGGCCAGACCAAATTCTCTTAAACCAGCCACCATGACCAGTTCAAAGCAGCACATGACCAGCTAAACCATCTCAAACCAGCACATGACCCAGCTTAATCCATTTTTATAACCATTCTTTAAACCAGCACCTGGACCATTTTAAACCAGCATATGACCAGGTAACAGCAGGCGCATGACCATTTTAAACCACAGCACATGACCAGTTTAAAACCAGCACAAGACCTCCTTAAACCAGCCACATGACCATTTTAAACCAGGCAACATGAACCAAGCTTTAAACCAGCACATGACCAATTAAAACCAGCACATGGACCAGCGTTAAACCAGCCAACCATGACCAGTTTTTAACCAGCACAATGACCAATTAAACCAGAATAATGACCAGCGATAAACCCCAGCACTAGACCATTTCTAAACCAGCTCATGACCAGCTTAAACCAGCACATGACCATCACCAGCCGTAAGACAGCACATGACCCAGTTTAAACCAGGCACATGGACCAGTTTAAACCAGCAAACATGACCATCTTTAAAACCAGCACATGACCTCAGTTTAAAACCAGCACGGCTGACCATCTTAAAACCAGCACATTGACCAGCTTAAACCAGCACATGGCCAGTTTCAATCAGAGCATTTGTAAACAGCCATTAAAACCAGCACATGACCATCCTTAAACCAGCACGATGAACCCAGCTTTAAACCAAGCCACTATGACCAGTTTAATCCATTATTAAACCATCTTAAAACCAGGCACGTGACATCTCTAAAACCAGCATTTATTGTACCAGTTTTAAACCAGGCACATGGACCATCTATTATACCCAGCACGTGGACCAGCTTATAAACCAAGCACATGACCCAGCTTAAACCAGCACATGACCAGGCATTAAACCAGCACGGTGACCAGTTTCAAACCAGCACATGGACCATTCTTAAAACCAGCACATGACCAGTTTTAAACAGGCAACATTGACCAGCCAGCTTAAACCAGCACAACCAGCACATGACCATTTTAAACCAAGCACTATGACCAGTTGTAAACACAGCAAATGACCATCCTTAACACCAGACCATGGACCTGGCTAGTAAAACAGCACCAGATGACCAAGTTACAAACCAAGCCACATTGACCAGTTTTAAAACACAGCACATGGACCATGCTTAAAACCAGCACATGGACAGGCTTTAACCAGGCACCATAGACCAGTGTTCAAACCAGCACAAATGACCAAGCTTTAAACCCAGCACACAATGACCAGCTTTAAACCAGCACATACCCAGTTTAATCCATTTTAAAACCATCTCTAAACCAGCACAGTGACCCATTCTTAAACCAGGCAAATGAATGACCCAGTTTAACAGCAACGCATGACCATTCTTAAACCCAGACCTATGACCAGCTTTAAACCAGCACATTGACCATCTTTGGTTAAACCAGCCACGTTGACCCATCTTATAACAGCACCCATGACCCAGTTTAAACCAGCACCATGACCACTTTTAAACCCAGCACCATGACCCAGCTATAAACCAGCACATGACCATCTTAACACAGCCACCGCTGACCATCCTTTAAACCAGCATTATATGACGCGTTTAAACCAAGCACGAATGAACCATCTTAAAACCCAGCACCATACGACCAGTTTTAAACCAGCAACTGAATTGACCATCTTAAACCAGCAACAATGACCATTTAAACCAGCACATGACCAGTTTAAACCAGCACATGACCAGTTTAAACCAGCCAAACGCATAACCACTTAACCACAGTTAAACACACATGACTTAACATAATGACCAGTTTAAACCAGCACATGACCACCTTTAAACCAAGCAGCATGCACCAGCTGAAAACCAGCACATGACCCTAGCTTAAACCAGCACATGACCACTTAACACTCACAAATAATTCGACCCTCTTACCTGTCTTCATTTACACAAAACCCAGCTATAATAGACCAAGCCTTTTATCATAAACCAAGTCACAACCTGAGCCACAGTTTAAAACCAGCAACGACAACAGCTAATAACCACATGCTACATACAAGTACAACCTATACGAATGTTAACCAGTTCACATGACCAAAGCAACATAACACCATGCATCCTGTAAACCAGCTTAACTCATGCACATAGAACCATCTTAAACCAGCACATGACCAGTTTAAACCAGCACATGACCAGCTTAAACCAGCACATGACCAGTTTAAACCAGCCATGAGCATCTTAAACCAGCACATTGACCAGTTTAAACCAGCACATGACCAGCTTAAACCAGCACATGAAGACCAGCACATGACCATCTTAAACCAGCACATGACCAGTTTAAACCAGCACATGACCACTTAAACCAGCACATGACCACTTAAACCAGCACATGACCAGTTTAATCCATTTTAAACCAGCTTAAACCAGCATCAAAACATACCTAATCACATATGCAGTTTTTTCAACAGGGACGCTACAGAAAAATGTAAAAACTGGCTTAAAACCATTTTATTGGGGTGAAAATACTAACATGCCTAAGACTTTTGCACAGTCCAGTATGTATACATGGAACACATTTGAAGTGGGTAGCTATTAAAGCAAACAGATTGTTTGTTCTATTTCTTTGATTTCTGTGTCTATTGTATAGGGTCATGTAGTCCTGTGGTAGCACGTCATGCTAATGTGTTCACCTCAGAGGTGAGCCGGACGCACGAATGTCAATACAAGATTGACGTGGCGAAGAATAAATACTGACAAGAGTCACACATGTGGTGGTCACCTAATGAATTCAAGAGCATCGGCTAGACTCGAGTCTCAAGTGGCTACCGGCTCCTGCCAGCCAAAAAGATGTAGAAGAATAAAAGGAGCAAAAAGATGAAGAGATTCGCAGGAGATGAAGGTCTGAACGCTCTTTACTCGTGTGTGTGTGTGTGTCTGCCCGGTGTGTTCACTCCACAGCAGACGACAGGAGAGTTTTGCTCTCACGCGTGTCTTCAAGGCCTTGCGGAATAATTCATTTTGTTTCTTTTTCTTGTTCTGTTGGGAAATGATAAATATATTTCACTGCTCGTCTGAAAGAGCACACTTTAAAGACTGTGTACATTCTGAAGCATGCAGGCATTTTATTTGTTTCCCTCAACTCGTGTCCCCTCATTTATTGAGGTTGGGATGACCCTGAGGCCCGTTCTTGATGGTCTCGTTTTTCCAGGAAATGTCTAAATAGTAGTTTAAAAATTAAAAGTGTTACCTTATGAACACTTCACATGCTTCATGAGTCATTACATTACAGACTTTATTACATTCAGAGGACATCATGTCTGGTAGAAACACTGGCACTCAGATAAAACTCAACTCTATTTTGAAGGGTATATGAGCTTTAAATGAGTTTCTAAAATAAATGTGAAAATTTTTTTTATCCTTAATTGTTAACTACGAGTCTATATGATCTCTGCTGGAAAAAAACAATAGAAATCCTTAAAGTAGTTTTAATGGTTTAAAGGGATTTGTATTGGTCTTAAATTGAAACTGTAATGGTTCTACTGGTATGTGATGGATTCTATTGGTGGGATGTTAAATCCTACTGGAATAATGCCCAAAGCATACAAAAAGGAATTTTCTAATGGTTTTAATGGAAAACCCATTGGGTTGTAATGGTATTCTAATAGAAACCATTTTCATTTCTGTGATGGTTTCTATTGGGTTTCTATGTTTTTTTCACAATCCTGCTGAAAAACCATTACAGAAATTTTAATGGTTTCCATTAAAATACCATTATGAAACATTAGCTTTTCCTGTAAAACCATTGCAAAATTATTTTTTGTAGTGTGTTTTGGGCAATATTCCAATAGGATTTAACATCCCACCAATAGAATCCATCACATACAAGTATAACCATTACAGTTTCCAGTAAAACCAATACAAATTCCTTTAAAACAATTAAAACCACTATAATTCTTAACCCTGCTGAAAAAACATAGAAACCATTAAGGAAGTTGTAATGGTTTTAATGGTTTTATAGGGATTTGTATTGGTTTAAATGGAAACTGTAATGGTTCTACTGGTATGTGATGGGCTCTATTGGTGGGATGTTAAATCCTACTGGAATAATGCCCAAAACACACTACAAAAAGGCATTTTGTAATGGTTTTAATGGAAAAAGCTAATGGCTCATAATGGTATTTTATTGTAAACCATTAGAATTTCTGTAATGGTTTCTGTTGGGGTTCTATTGTTTTTTTCTGCAGGGGGTTGACTCTGCCCAAAACTCAATAGAAAATGTAATGGATTTAATGGTTGTTATGGGAATTGTATTGGTTTTAATGGAAACTGTATTGGCTCTGTGGGTCTCTATTGGTAATTTGCTTTTTTTTCTATTGTGGCATTTTGTATCTATTGGATACCATTAAGGACCACATGGCAACATATAAGGACTCCAGCAAAGTTAGTGGTTTTGTTAATAATTTAATGAAATACAGTTGTTAGGTGCATTTACATTTACATTTACAACACAACAAACATAAATTAAAAAATGACATACATAAACAAACTCTGCACATTTTATTATTTATGTTTATAATGTGATAGCATCTTGAAACTTCAATTTAGCAGGTCTGCAAAAAGTATACACAATCAGGTGTATACATCTAAACTAATCTGAAACATTTACATCAGGTGGCAGTGCCAATGATTTGTTCTAGTCCCTCTCATACATGTTTGGAAAAGTGCAAATGTATAGTTTGTCTTGCACTTTGATGCACACGCATTTACCCTGAAGGCGACTTACAGGAACAAATTCTGTCTTTGATGATTCCAAGAATTGCACAATGGAAATGTGTGGAACAAAACCACAATACTGTGGTAGTGGAAATGCAGAAGCCTCCTCAAATGTTGTTAATAATATTGCTATGGTGACATTGGGTCTGAAATTCGTACTCTCTTCATGTTCGGTGCGTCTATCTATGCTCCAGTATTCCTTCTGTCACTCACTGTTCTGTTGTTGTTTGTGTCACACCTTTCCGGAGAACACATTTATTAAAAAACCACAAGCAACAAGAAACATGAGTTAAAACAAGGTTAATTTTATAAATAATAAATAAATACACATTTTAAAATATATCATTATATGTGCTTAAACTGCAAACAAGAATGCATGTTTTAACATGCATTGCAAAGTGTAAATGTATCTTTGAACACTAGGCAACTTACAGCTACTTAACTACAGTCCTTTATACATTTTACAAGTTTATAAAAGTATATGAAATTCTTTAGCGAGTACTTGGATTGCTTCATATTCACCGTATGTATTGAAGGTATTTTCTTATTTTTTTAATAGCCTAATTAAACCTACCCGCCTCATTGGCTGTTTCACTGTTTTTGTCAACAACAACACCTGGCCTGTTATGTTGTCGATGTAGAGTCTGCCGAGGTATCTTTCCCTTGATGTAAGGTTCCAGATATAATTTATATTTTTGCCTTTGTCTATGCATCTTTGTGAAAAAAATAATGGAGATGTAAAGTATGCTACTCGGAATGGTTGACGGAGCGCCTACGTAATAAGGGGCGGGCTTAGCTCGCTGTTACTGTGTGTTGCGGCAACATTTAAAACTCCCGCCAAAAACGGAACCACCCATCTCTTCGAACCAGGTAATATTTATCATTGATTAATATTTGACTTTGCTGTCTATTTCGGCGAAATAGCCTATTCCATATTCCATGTTTTCATAGCCAGACGGGTTTCCATCCAAAGTTGCGAATTTAGCTTGTGCGCAAAATTGGAATATCGCATAAAACATTTTCGAATAAGCACCGTTTCCATCCAAATAGTCAACCGTCACTTCCTAATAAACTGCCACTAAATATCAGTAAGAAAAGTAAGAGAAGCCACTGAATATAACGATTTTCATATAGAATAATACTTTCGCAAGCAGACGATTACGAAACACAATAAATGCGGTGCTTTTGTGGATGTCTGCTGTTCGGAAAACACAGTCGTGATCGTTCTAAGAGGCAATTACAGAAATACTTGACGACTTTGCTCAGTCATTTAAGAATGACCATCACAACATTTCTGATGCTGTGTAACAAGATCAGTTCTCTGGTTAGTCAGGTTACGCAGTCTCATAGTGCAGTTACGTGACTGTTTGGAGGAATTTATTCGGCAAATGTGTTTCCATCTCCCATTATTCGCATTAACCCTTTTTCGCAAAAATGAAAAACCACCTCAAGCGAGCGTAAAAACCTTTTGCGAATTAAGGGTTTTTAATTCGAAATTTGGCGTTTCCATCACTCGTTTCTGATGCGAAACTTCAAAATGCAAATAAAACCAGAGTGATGGAAACCCGCTTACTGTTATGTTAGTGAGGTAAACAAGCTTTGTATGTTTCCAGTGAAAAAAGTTAACGGCCACTACGTCAAAAATTAAATCTGATTACGACATTAAAGCCGTAAAATGTTTTAAAAAAGCAAAGTTAAGGAGGGGAATGCATGCCTGTTTCCAAAATGAGCAGCGCGTCAATATAGCCGAACGGAGCTGCATGTTACACACAACATGGTTTCGGATGATGATAATGCATAACAGTTACCTGTCAACACTCCCGGTTTCATTTCTGCCGGGGAAACTCCCATCTTTCTGTTTTCCCAGAACGCGATCACGAGGTCTACCGGGTTTTGGTACCCATAGGCCCCTACATATGTTGTACGGCTAGTTAGGAAAATAACTTAGAATCTCATGAGGCATTGTGAGGAGCACAATCATATTTAAAATGTAGAAATATAAAACTAATATTTTTTTGCCGCATCTGATTGGTGTATATAGCATAATAGACTATGTATTTTTCACCCAGATTAACAAATTAAATTGAATAAATTGTGCTTACAGTTTCAATAAACAAATACTATTGATAAACAACCTTGTCGCTCACAGGAGGTTTTTAAGTTATTAACAATAATTTTCTCTATGGGACAAATATGTGGGCTATATGGCTTTTCAAAGCGGCCCTGAAGTGCTGATCAGAAAAAGCAACAGGAAATCAGAAAACATGTAAAATGGAATGTATTATTACAGTAAGCTACTGATTGGAAAGATATAATGTCAACTTGTCAATTTATTTTGTCACAAACAGTATGTAGTATGAGTATTTACATTGCGATTTAGACATTGAGTGAATTATTTTCTGTTTGTTTTAAAGTGTGACCAAACAAAAACCTGATGAAAAAAAAGGCAGCAGTCCAAAACATACACAAAAGGAAGAATTTAATGGATATCCTAAAAGAAAAAAAAAAGGTTGTCCAGAGCAATTTGGAACCACATGAAGAATATGTCTCCATGGCTGTGCACGAGGAACTTCAGAACAAGTATTACAACCTCAAAAAAAGAGTGCGAGAGGAAGAGATGGTCAATGAAGAAAAAGAGAGAAAACTTAAATGTTTAAAAGAAAAAAAAGGGGCATGAAGGCTGAACTGCAGCAACTAAGGCAGTTAAACCTACATCTTCAAGAGGAGCTCTTCCAAAACAAGAAAAGTAAGCATTTTCAAACTGTTTGGCTCTTAATGTAACACGCATGGTCTTTAGAAAGACGTGGACACTTTTAAATGCGACTTATGGTGTGTCTTTTTCTCTTGGCAACAAAACTAGTAAAAATGTTGTTTAACTTGTTATTATAGTAAACCAAACGGAGCCACAGATCTCTTCTGCAGGCCACACTCCACTCCCACAGCAGCCAGTTAACATTTTAGAAGAACCAACTAACGATCTAACAACTAAGAACTGACAAAGGGATGTCAAGGTATTTTGTGGACACAATTGTCTTTATATCACACACTCCTAAGCGTGTTAAATAACTGTGATTGTGTTTTTGACAGGAAACAATGTATGTTGGCCACAGGCATTTAAGAAAATAAATATAAGGGCAGTAGGGCCCATCTAGCACCCCAAAACCTTGAAAAAATATGTAGAAAAATAGGGCTGTTCATATAGTACTTGGCCCTACCTGTTGGTGCGAAGTAATTGGTAAAAGCAATGTCACGGTTAATCTCTACTTTTAATTGATCAACAATTATTTTATGTGCATATTAATGTGTGATTTTTTTTCAGGATCTAAGATATGGTGTCACAGTACCCACAGAACAATGGGACATTGTGAGAAGAGTTGAAGGTGACTCAAAATTCTGTAAAAGCCTGGCTGTCGTTATAGTGTGGGTAGCACAGTCCTAAGTCAAACTACCACGACAGAGTTCAGTAGGTTACCGCATGTAAATGCAATGGCTAAAAAAAGCTTGTAACCAAAACCACCACTGACTCCTGAAAAGGTGTCAGCTATCAAAGGTAAAACTTTCAAATTAGCAGCAATATAATTGAATTTTAATACAACACACATTGTTTAGATTAAAAAATATATTTGGGTTATTGATGAATACACCATATACTGTATGTGTCCTATAGTGTGAAAAATCTTCATTGTTAGTATTATTTTTCTACATTTTTTGCTGTCACACGATTGGACATACGGTATATTTGTCCAGTACATACAGATTTCCTGTGTCAGCAGTGTGCAGTAGCTACACTCACAGATTACTATGTACAATGCCCTCCATTAGTATTGGGACAGTAAAGACAAAACTTCTCGGTCTGCTGTGGATATTTTGTACTTTTGATGTGTTAGCAATTAATTCATCAATTTATCATTTAACACTTATGAGTCAATTGTCTTAGTATGCACTGTATATTCCTATTTAACAATTGTGCTTATCCTGTGAAAATTCATCACAAACATTTGTTTATGTCCTATGTAATACAATTAATCGACAGATTCACCTTACACCTACCCTTTAACTAGGTGTAAGATTTACCTAGATACACTTGATCCAGTTCTTCCTTGATTTATAGTCTTTTATCATCACAAAACACTTTATTTTGTATTTTTTTTATTAATAATCAATAGTCATAATCATTACTAATTTTGCTTGTTTGTTTGTGTGTGTTCCAAACAGAGTGTTTGTCTCAGAGGCTGAAGGAAAGAGGTCACACCCCAGAGGACATAAATAACCGTCTCCTAAGTGTACGAAAGTATCTGGCTGAGAAGATTAGTGACATAAACCGGACAAAAACTAGTGGTAAGTTGAAACACTTATTTCCGAATTTCATGGAAATGGTCTTTAAAAATATCTTTGCGCTTTCTCTAACACCATGTCTACACCGGACGTGACCAGCACAACGCGACATGACAACCTCCTTGTTCTTAATGGGCTGCGCTGCATATAGTGTGGACAAGAGTTTAAATTGTAATGACTTCTAATGCGTTTCTACTGTGTTTCGTCGTGCCGTTCGCATCCGGTGTATACAGTGTTATACTGTATGTTTAGAGTAACAGCTTGTCCACTATCTTGGACACATCAGATACAGTAATGAACAAAATTAGCTGTCAAGATCTGGAATGCAGAAAAATATGTTGGATGAATATGTGCATGATGTTTTTTCAATAAGTTTTTGATTGCAACTGCTTTGACATTTCCATAATGTATGGGAATGTGATTTAGGAGGTACATTCTTCTAATGAATTCTCCTTTATTGCAGGTCTCTGCAGTCAGCCACAGTGAAGACCATGAAGTCAAAAATGTTCTAGTAAAAATGTTTTGTGTGAGATATTTATTTACAGCTGATTTTATTGAAAAAGCAGAACTTTAATTTTTAGGTAAAAGTACATGTTCTTTAATCATTAAAAACACAACCTGAGGATGTTCAGTCAGCAACAGGGAAGTCAGAGTATCAAAATTTGTAGTTGTTTTATTTCTTTAACACGTTGTTAAGTAATAAAGTTGTGATGTTGAAATGTAGTGTGAGATGTTTATTTACCGCTATTTTAATTTTTTTAATTTTAAGGTACATTCTTAATCCAGTTTTTAGACGCCTTATTGATGTTATTTAAAACATGTTATTGAAAAGGTGGTGTGATACCATAAGCAGTAATTTAGGAATAATTTAGTTACATTAAAATCATGTTGCATTCAAAACAGTAAAATAGTGTAAATAATATTTATACATATTTTTCCTAAGATGGACAAAAACAAATTAATTAAAACACATCAGAACCAATAGAAAGCTGTAATGGAAACCACTTCACTAACCTTAATGGAATATGTCCCAAAACACACTATACGTTTTGAAAACCATTTGATATTGGTTTTAATGGTTAATGGCTAATGGTTTTTAATGGGTTTGTAATGGAAACCATTATCGTTTTTTGTAATGGTTTCTATTGTTTTTTTCAGCAGCCTGCGAAATCAATAGAAACCATTAAAGAAGTTATAATGGTTTTATAGGGATTTGTATTGGTTTTAATGGAAACTGTAATGGTTCTACTGGTATGTGATGGATTCTACTGGTGGGATGTTAAATCCTATTGGAATAATGCCCAAAACACACTACAAAAAGGCATTTTGTAATGGTTTTAATGGAAAAAGCTAATGGTTCATAATGGTGTTTTAATGGAAACCATTGGAATTTCTGTAATGGTTTCTATTAGGTTTCTATGGTTTTTTTCAGCAGGGCCAAAACTCAATAGAAAATGTAATGGATTTAATGGTTGTTATGGGAATTGTATTGGTTTTAATGGAACCTATAATACTGTTACCACCAGAACCCAGTAGACACCATTTTAGTTTCCATTAAAACCAAAACAATTCCCATTATAACCATTACAACCATTAGATTTGACATTGTGTTTTGGGTATGGTTCTGTTGTGTTTATTAGCAGGGAAATGTCTGACAGTTGACTGTTGACAAAAGCAGGTAACGCTTAAAGTGAGATAATTGACTAAATTGATTAAATTAAATGACAATGAAACCTTTCCGATCTCAAAGTCAAAGTGAAGATTCATATTAGAGTGTCTGAGCAGAACAAGATGAATGACATGTCATTTAATCTCCCTATTACTTCATAACTCTCCTCACCTCTGATGATATCACACAATTACATTCGAGATGACACGCTGATAATATTCAGTGGCATACAAGAGCTCTGTTTCAAATCCTAGTGAGCTTGCTGTCTTCTCTCTACGTAGATTGCTGACGTTTAAGGGTATATTCAGAGTGGAATCGCTATGGCATCTGGCATATTTTTCTAGTAAAGTTGCATTAGCCAGGGCCTTTTGATTATTGTGAGGCATCTCGCTGTTTTATCGCGAGACACAAGATGTGAGTTTTAAAGAAGCCATGTCACAGTAAAAGAAGTTTAGCTTTTAAAAACATGATTCAGTGACGCTCGCATTAGAAAGCATGTGTGAAAGTGTGTTTAGTTTATAAAGCAAAGTGCAACATTTAGAAAAACAACATGAATTTGATGTTCTTCCACATGTGAGATTCACATCAAAATCTCCCAAAACCACATGTGATATTTTGTGCATCAACGCCAGTCGCCAAAATCTACTCAGAAATCCTAATGCAAGTTTAGAAATGAAATCCTCTGAAGCCGTTGTCCTCTACCTGAGTCTGTAGTTCACTTCAAGCGGCTCATTTTCCCTTGATTATAACTTCAGATCACAAATGAGTGATGAAAAATGGACTTACAGCAGATACGGCAAGGAAACGGTCTCAGAGTTGTCGTTTTAATGGGGTTTATTAACCCAATTCATTGAACGATTTCCTTAATTTGGCCGAGAAGATTAAACCCCAGTAAATTGAAAAATTCCGGTAAACAAAGAAAGAAATAAGTGTGTAGAATCAAAAAACAGGTGATTATTTCTCCAGCAGCTGTCTCGGGAGAGAGAGTAATTTCACCCTTTACTTCCAGGTGGGTTAATCTCATACTCAATCGATGCCATCAGTCACAGCTGAGAAAGATTCACATCATTCAGGAAAAAGGGGTTTGCAGCACACGGCTTCAAGAGAGTCGCACGCCTATTGATCCCCCGCTCTCCACATCGCCTTCCAACAACCGCAATGGATTTGACTGTTGAGGTGTTGATGGGTTTACATTTACACAGAAATCCTCAGGGATTTAGACGTTTGTGCATTTAGGTAATGGACTGAGAATAGAATGATAAAAATGAAGTGGAAATGGATGAGTATCGTGAGTTTCATGAAACGATGCAGGAGAGTCCCACAATGCAATCGTCACTGATGTTTTCTCAGCACCATGCACACAAAAATATATATATTTATATTTTCAACCCAGTCTCAAGGCAGCTCGTGCCATAGGCACAACATCATGGACACAAAGTTCACTGTAAAAAAAATACTTTTGTAAAAAGACCGATTTTTCATGCAAATTACAGAAAAAGACTAACTTTACGATAAAAACATGTTACGGTATATTAATGGCACACCAGCTGCCGTAAAATTTCTACCGTAATTTTTTACGGGATTTTTTACAGTCTACTTTTGAAATACGGTCAAAACCCGTCAAATTCGGAGCCTGTGTGGACAGCGCTCCAGACATGTGGTGCAACTGTGCCCTAGGAGACCTGAGTTTGAGCCCCAATCCTGCTCCTCTCTCTCCTCCCAATAACTTCCCATCTCGCTACACTGTCCTATAATTAATAAAAAAACATAAAAAGCCAAAAACGTCAAATTACAGAAAAAGACAGCAAATTGAGAAGAAAACAGGTTAAAAGCTGTAATTTTACGGAATATTTCTGGCGCTGCAGCTGCCAGAAAATGTTCATTTTTTGACAGGAATGTTTCCAATGTTTCTCCATTTTCATGTCAGTCAGCACACACTTTTTCGTGTCACTCTGCACGGCTTTCAATATACAGACCGTGTGTGTATATACATTTATATATTTATAACCCGATATCAAAGATGTAGATATTTAAAGAGGTGGCTAACCAACACCTTACCTCACCCCAAACCCTAAAATCAAAGCCGCAGAGTAATTTGGCTAAAACGCACACATTTTACGAGCTGGCAAAGCAACAGTAAAGACTAGCTTTCCTGTAGACTAGTGGTTCGAGCATGGCGCTAGCAACGCCAAGGTCATGGGTTCAAGCCCAGCGATTGCACATACTTAGAAACAAATGTCTAATATAATGCAATGTAAGTCGCTTTGGATAAAAGTGTCTGCCAAATGCATAAACGTTAAACCTAACAACGCAGGGACAAAGTCAAATAATAAAACGTATGAATGAGATTGTAGAAATTCACACGAATGAGGTACGAATTCCCATCAGATTGCACTGATATATTATAAATATCGCATATTAAAAAATGTTCCATTGAAAGTGGTGCTGGGTGACATGAAAGAAGGGGAAATTCATTTCTATGAACACAAGTCAATGCGTTACATTTCGTGACAATGTCATGAACTCCCGCTAGACTGTTGATATTTTTAAAACAAATGTTTGCCAGAGTTTGTAACATTGTGTTCTCATCAGAAAACAAATCACAGATGAGATCTCTTTAGGGTTTCAATTATTTGAGAGCAAATGGAAACTTTAGCTTAATTCTAATCATTTCTTATCAAATTGACTTGAATCCACATGGGTCATTCCGCATCAACTCAACCATAGGCCCCCAGATCAAATTTTTGATTTTTTTTCCTTTTTACAGAAGCAACACCAACATTAGTTCAGATGAAAGCCAAAATATGAAATGCCACCGATGAACAGATATTAAGTAATCAATTTATTTGTAGAAGGAGGTAAAAATGTGTAACAGTTCACTGGACGAAAGATGATGCCACAGGTGAGAAATGAAAGTGAATGAATTTAATAAAACAAAACTGGAAACCGGAACAAAAAAGGGTAATCCACAAAAATCATATAATCCACAGGGTAAAAACTTTCAAAAACAAGGTAATCCAAAAAGGGTAAGAAATCCACAGAACAAGGTACAAACACGAGCAAAACATCCAAGGTTCAAGATAACATAACAAACATATCCACAGGATAAGGGTTTGGAACTAGATAAGACTAACTTACAACAAGACCTGACAAAACACAATGGGCAAAGGAGAGTACATATAGTGTCTGGATAAGGAGGATGATGGGGTGCAGGTGACAGTCAATGATGACGTACAGGTGCAAATGTCATTGAGGGACTCGTGAGGGAGCGTGGGGAAAGAACATCCAGGGGCAAAAACGGAGACAACAGGAGTGTCACAAAATGACAATTTACAACTTTTTTTTGCTTATTTATCTGAGACAGTATTTTCCTTTGGAACTATAATATCTTTTAAATGAACTATTGAGACCAAGTTAACGTGCCTCAACTTCAGTAGTCCCTTAGCAACTTCAGTAGTTTTGTTGTTAAAATTGATATGTTCAATGCAGTTTTTTAAAAGATTTCTAGATTCAACACTATTTGTTCTTCAGACATTCCTCTTTAAAAGAAATGAAATACCAGATTTTTGAAAAATGTCCCACATTTCGATCCTCATATCTCTAGGACTGCACCTTATAGGGCTTTAGAAATGTAGTTCAAAAAGGTATCTCTAACGGTTCTGGAGTTAGAGGCATGCATATTTTGTAAAAAGAACACAAAAATGCCCTTTCTTCATTTTTGAGCTGTCACCATTGGCATAAAATGCATCAAGGATTCATAACATGAACAGATTTACTAACAGATATACTGATCTTTGTGTAAAAATAAAATAATGATGCTGGCATATTGCTCATGTCCTTTTTTACACCCTCTAATATGGCTCCAAATTTCAGGTGAAACTTGTCATTTTTACCTCCCTCTACAAATGAATTGATTACTTAATAACTATTCACCTGTGGCATTTCATATTTTTTTAACATCACTCCAGATGTTGGTCTTGCCTCTGTAAAAATAGAAAAAAAAATCAAAAATTCGAGCCGGGGAAACATTCAAAATGTGGTTGATTTGACACGGATCGACCCACATTATTTTACCTAATAATTTGAGTAAAAACGAGATGCATAACAGTTATGCCTTGCACGTATGTACAATGTATGATGTGAACAATACATCATCCCCATGTGTGACACGCAAGCAAGCAGATTTCTTCTGGCACGTACCCCATGCACAGGGCACACAGATGAGAGTCGTGCCGAGTAAGCAACCTCCAGTCCTGTTGAAATGGTCTCGGCCATAAGAGCTCCAATCTGTTGTTTACCTACCACCAGTCCATTTGTCATCAAAGACAGTTTGTAAAGAAATGCTCGTAAACAAATCTCAGAGGCACTTCACCACCTTTACTAGGACAGTTATTTCATCGGATGAATCGACGTGAGATACCCGTGAGATTGACAGACCTGCAGTGACAAACAGCTGCTTTACACGATGCATTGTTGTACATGGGAAATCATTGATGAGGGATTGTTGAATTATTGAAAATGAATGCACTCCGCTTCACATTTGTGCTGAATCGCTATATTGGTTTAACAGTAATTTCCAATAATTCAACAATCCAGACTTGGATTGTGATTAGAAGTCACTTTTTCAAAGCTCAAGAGATGTAATGAAGTTTTCAGTTGTGTTTCATTTAAGTCTCAGATGTTTCTCCTAAAATCAATTTAAATCAGAAAGAAATGAGAGTGTAATAGTGTAAACACACTAAGAGTGTGGAGGTGTAAATGAATGTCGATTGTTGAGGTGAAATCATCTGGATTTGAGTAAATGTGATGAGAAATGTTTGAGATCTTCAGTCATATTGACTTTTGATTGCAGACGAGAGAAATCTGAGCTCAGTTTGACACATCGTTGACTTCTCTTCTCAAACTCTCATGACACACACATTTTCTCAGGAGAAACATCTGAGACGCAGATGAGATTTAAGCAAACATTCCCATTTGCTCTCCTTTTAATCTCATTGATGTCTGGAGAAATGAAAGAGATCGCATCTGTGATTTTTTTGTTTTATGAGGAGAAAAATATAGTTTTGTGTATCTTGTTTAGAACCGGCCCACACATTTACTTACCCATGCTTATTTAACAGGGAGGAGGAAGGCTGGGGTTGGACACGTCCGCCTAATGCTTGACAATTTGTTGGAAGTCAGAAAAGTTGTTTACAAATTAGGCTGAACAAAGACAGATTTGCTTGGGAAGCTCCCAGACCTCAGAGTTTCAAGTCAGCAAAAAAACTGAAGCTGCCTCATCAGCAGAACACATCTCCATTCTACAATACACCACAATCCCATCAGTCGTGACAGAATACAGCGTCAACACAACATTCACTTCATTTTAAACACGTGGACTTGTATGTTGTTGAGTAAAAAGCTATATTATAGATTTTCAGCTAGTAACATACGAGGCAAAAGGCAAGATTGAACTGCAAGACCAATCCTGTTAAGTCGTGCATATAGAAATATATTTAATTCCTCATGCGGTTGGATGAATTGAATATTACGTGGATAACATTAACTCAGAAGGGGATCTGGATTCTCATCTGTGATCTTTCTTGCTCTAAAGCCGTGAATCAGACCGCAATCAGTCATTTCACATCAGTGAGACGGTTTCATTCGCCAAACACATCCCACATAGAACAGAATAAATTACCAAGAGAGAAAGTCAACCGGCACAGATGTACCGCAAAAGAACTTTCAGACGCACCGCAGAGAACACAACGTTAGGTGTTGAAGACACTAAACACACGGACACGAAACCAAGAAACAATATTCGCTTTACAGATTTACTTTTAAGCAACCCATGGTTGAGTCACATGCATTCTAAACGATGTTGGGTTCTGTAAACCCACCATTGGGTCAAAAACAGACAAACCCAACAGTTGGGTTAAATGATCCCAGAATATGCTTATAGCAACCAGGCATTTTGGATTGAAACAACCCAGTATCATTTCATTTATAATCCAACGGTTTGGTTGAAATATCCCAACATTTTGTCGAGTGTATGGACAAACATTGGTTGAAACAAACCTAAAAAACATGCATATTTGACCCAACCAATGGATGTGACACCCCATCCAGAACCTTGCGCTCAGTGAATGAACAGCGCCTGGTAATACCCTGACAACATCACTCTTCCGCTCATTCTCCTTCACTACTCCTTGCTGGTGGAACGATCTTATAGTCTGCTCAACCACATCTCTCTCTTCATTCAAGAATAAACTTCAAACATATCGATTTCTTGAATACTTGACTGGTAAATGTTGATTTCTCTTCAGCAGTGCTTCTCAAACATTTTCGTTGTAATGCGGTCTCTTTGTACCGTGCATTGCTTTGAGGCCCCCCAAATACAGGCTTGTAATCTTAAACTTGGAATTTTAATTCAACCAAAAACATATTCAGTTATACAATGCTGGAACATCAATTCTTTTGTTTGGTGGTCTTATTTTTCTGATGTTTAACTGCAAAAATTGATATATTTCATAAAATTCCACAAAATCTGTAAGTTCATAAAATGCTGATTCTGTATTGAATGTTGTGCATTCACGCTCTCTAAAGGTAATTTGCATATCTATTTCACAGAAGACGCCCTGTTGAAAGCTCTTATCAAAACCCTGCATATTAGGATTCAACAAGCACATCTCAGCCATTCATAAGACCTTATTAAGCTGGCTTTGGTGGCGTCGAGTCGCTGCAGAATGCTAACTAATGCCTCTCAACGCCACTAAACCACAAACACAGAACACCGTAAATGAATTTGAGAGAGAAACTCCAGTGCCATGCCAATCCCACCATAGCACATTTACAAATCAAATCCAGTTACGTGACACCATCACGTGTTATTTCTACAATGACCTGCTTTTTTGAGTAATTCGTGAATGCACATATTTGATGTTCGATGCATTTTCTTCAATGTTCAGCTTATAAAGCTTCAGCAAATGGACCGTCGGAGTTAAACAGAAAGTGTAAGATTGTGTAAGTCTTCACGACTAAATGCGTTTTATCTGACAAGCTAAGTATCGTCATTGGTGTGATAGCAATATTAAATCAGAATGCTATCTGAAACGTGAATACTAATGAAGCTGAAGGGCTAAAATCTAAAAAGACATTAAAGCTCTATAATAACCACACATATTTGTTTCATGATATTTCCATATCTGTGACCCTGGACAACAAAACCAGTCTTAAGGGTCAATTTTTCAAAATTGAGATTTTTACATCATCTGAAAGTTAAATGAATACGCTTTCCATTCATGTATGTTTTGTTAGGATAGGACGATATTTGCAAAAAATCTTAATATTGAGAAAATCGCCTTTAAAGTTGTCCAAATAAACCCCTTAGCATAGCATATTGCTCACAAAAATAAAGTTTGTATATATTAACAGTAGGAAATGTACAAAATATCTCCATGGAACATGATCTTTACTAAATACCGTAATGATTTTTGGCATAAAAGAAAAATCGATCATTTTGACATATACAGTGTTTTTTTGGCCATTACTAAAAATGTTTCCAAGCTACTTAAGACTGGTTTTGTGCTCCAGGGTCACATTTTATTCTCATATTTTCTATTGTAAAATCCCTTTTGCATTTTTATTTTTGGGTGAACTATTCCTTCGCTCACAATGAAACATAATCTGCAAGCACGACCAAAAAACAAAATCACAAAATGAAATCACTTTAATACCTGAAATGTTTTTCTTGGACAATTTGAGATTAAATGAAGTGATTGTGGTGTTTGCTTAATCCCTCGGCTTCTCAGATTTTTCTCCAATAATGTCTCAAACTGTGCTTAGTCAAAGTCCGTTTACGGAAGTCGTGCCGCTCGGCGGCCATGTTTGCAACGCCTCTGGGCCGCTATTTACGTCAGAGCCACATTCCTATCTGCTTGAACGGGGAAGGCAGATATTTCTTAAACCGCTGGCAAAAATCACAATTAAACAGCATTTTTCCAATCAGTGATGAAACATGACCTGAACCGTATCATAACTTTGGTTTGCTAATCTTAAATTGCGATAAAAATCACCTTTTTTGAGGTCGTCTCATCTACTGCGCCTGCACACAGGCTGGCAAGCGCCTCACGAGAGCCCCGCCCCAGAGAACCTTCAGTCTTTACTGATTGACGATTGGCTCGTTCTGCTGGAAGGCGGGACTTCCTTCCATATTGAGCGTTGCATTCGTCGTCGTTCCTCGTACGAGCAGTGGCGCATCTTGTAAATATTAATACGTTCGGCTTAGTTTTGCAAAGTGAATTCTGCAAATAAAAGTCAGTGTTTTTAATAGAAAATTATCGAAGTTAACAAATGAATACATTAGTATAAAATGAATTTCTACAATAATATAATTTCCATGTTTTCCATATTTATGTATAGCGTTATACTTTGACTGTATGTCAGCAATTGTCTCATTTACTTCCATATAAAAAGCAACCTCTGAGCAAAAAACCCTGGGTGCATTGGTCTTATCACTGCATGAAATTGTTGTATGTTGTGTGTTTAATTGAGCTTTCTGGTTTCCAACATCAGCCGCGCAAGTTAATGAGAAGACGTGGGTGGAGAGCGAAAGAACAAGAGACCCCTCCTCTTTCTCTCGCCCGCCTCATTCCCTCTCTCACCCGCCGCCGGATGATAGCAGGCGTTTTACACCCAGAGCCCACAGAACACTTGCTAATGTGTGCTTAAACGTGTCTCGCGTCGGCCAATTTTCCAGCAGACGTTCGGCGAGTTTCTGGGTGTAAAGAGACGCACAACATGCTAATGATGTTCCATCAATAAAACCTTGTCTGTGAGGATTAGTGTAGCGCGGGGCTCAGAGACGTGCTTTGTGCTTGACTGATGCTGACATTACTAACAACACTTGTTGCTTTTGCTTAATTGTTCTTTTTTTTTTAGGGGGGGAATGTAAAAAATGTGTTCAGATAATTATCAATAGTTATGGTGGGCTGCCCATGTATTTGTTTCACATTCTGTGTGCGCTTAAGATTGTGTTAAAAGGATGAGTCACCCTCAAGGTTTTAAAAGATTGTTAATTTTCAAACAGTTAACAAACACAGAGGCTGTCTCGTGCAGAGTGTGCGCCCTGGTTTTTCTCCTCATTTATGATTCTCCACTGTGATATTGTGCAAAGTGTCGAAATAAAACCATTTGCCCTGCTTTTGACTCTTGAGTTGTCCTGACAGTCAGTCTCCACAAAGCCAAAATATATTCTTATTTCTATTTGATTTGATTTATTTTAGATTATTTATTTATTTTGAATGTTTTTATTATGATTTTATGATTTTGTTAATAATAATTCAAATCATAATATACACAAGTATCTTTTTACTTTTTTTTATGTACTTGCTCAATAACTGTTTTTAATAAAAAAACGTTTTTATTTACAACAAAATGTATCGACCACTTTGAAAAACATAAGCAACGCTGCTCCACTTCCTGTGTCACTACACACACTACACAAATGTTTGAACAGAACAAAAAATGTTGAACAAATATCTTTAATATGTAAGATTTCTTAAAAATAAAATAAAAAGAGTGTTTACATTTTGGGAAGTGGTCTATAAATAAATAAAAAGATAAGGATCGCAGCTGTGATTTTACTACAGTTGACGTTTATGTTTGTTGTGTTTAATATTTAACTATTGTTTAAGCTTTAGTATAGTTTGCATTCAATGAACAACCACTTTAGTTTGCATCTATTTTCATCTGTGTGAATTTCTTTTTTCTTGTGTTTTTCAGGGCCTCGCCGTGGTAAAAAGAGCAGCCTAACATGACCTCAGATGCTCCACGGCAGAAAGAAAGTGAAAGATCTGGACCAGCGTGAGTAAATAATGTCAGAATTCATTTAAACTATTCTTTCAAAAGTGTAAGTTGATAAACTCTAACGGTTAACCTTTAGAATTCGGAGGATAAGCACATGCGGCACGAAAGCTAGAAAAACGCTGGTGCATCTGGGTGGATCTGTTTTCCAATACGGCTGGTGCAAAAGTCAGCGAAAGGTCCTGCATTACTCTAATGGCCATTAAATGACAAAACGCTGTCCAAAAACACCAGCTGGTGTGTCTACTCTTTCCCCATTACCATTTTCATGAGCTGGACTCGTGCTAGTCCAGATAATGGCCCGGCACCTCAAAGCAATGGCATTTTACAAAACTACACACATTCATCATGTCAAACCGCCACTCGCGCTGATAAAACATGTGGCTTGCGTGTTAAATAACCACACGTGATGCAAAGACGTTTGCGACGTGAAATTATTATCATTCTCCAAAGCTGCTCTTTATTTCTCTCATTGTTTTGTGGTTGGATGCTCAAAGGCCACAGCGTGCTTGTTTACTGGATATTCACCGGATACGTTCAGTTATCGAGCAAATGATGGCGTTATAATACCGCTTTCACACCTTTAGACGCTACAGACTGTAAACATGCAATGGCACGGATAATTGTAAGGACAAAAGGGACGGCGTGAATTAATATCTCATTATACTGCATGCGCAATTCCCATCAATTTACTCCGAGATGTTTAATCTCTTCTGAAGAGCTATTAAAGAGACGCATGTATATTCAGCCGTGTGCCGCAGTTTTACCCACATCATAAACACAGTAAATATGCAGGACACATTTTTAAAACGATCACACGGAATGGCACGATTTACCGACTAATTGTCTTATGAACCGATTGTCCTTGTTTTGAAGACTTGCAAACTAACTTAATACCTTTTTTTGCATGTTATGCTATTTTCCTATATGCGCACACTGTGTGGTATGTTACCCACAATGCACCTCACCTTGACCTTCCTTTTCCAGCACGAACGTCACCCTAACAAGCTGCCTTCCAACCTCATTTGCGCTCCCGGCAGCTTCATATGTCCAGGTAGCACACCTGACACGCGCTTTATTCTCCCCGTTTATTGGCGGGGGTGATTTAGCTGCGACGTTTCCGTCAGTACACTACAGCGGTATTCTAATTGCAACAACAAGCTACAGGACCGAGGCCGTTCTCCAGTCATGTGGAGCCGTCGCGGAGACGCAGCAAAGGGTGACAAGAGGAAGACGATCACCGGCGTAATTAATGTGGCACCTGCGGAGAGGGAGGGCTTTGAGGCTGGTCCTGATGCTGTTATCTAGCCTACATGTGCTGCTGAGGATGTAAGAGGGCTCAGTGATTTCACACTGGAAGGACTGAAGAAGCTTAGGCTGGCTTTTGAATCGCATCCGGCAGGCGTCCGTGTCTCCTCTCAGAAGTGTTCTGGAAAGTTTTTACAGTGAAAATGTCTTCCTTTTTATTCTAAAACCACTCTTGGTTTTATCAAATTACTGTATATATTTGTTGTGAAGTAGATTCTGAGTTTTATTGCATTTGCAGTATTTGCGAGAAAACAAAAAGGAACAAACCTGGGTGAACATTTACTGGATATTGCTTTTTTCAACTTTTGCAATGGATTTTCAACTTGTTTTTCTTTGACATATCAAGGTTGTCTTCGTTGTTTCTCATGAAAACCTTGGTGAGAAATGCTGTAGAGACAAAGAGCCATGTGGAACTCAAAGACATTTGGGTTCAGACGAATCCACAGAGAGTCTTCACGGTTTCACAGATCACAGTTTGGATGTCGCTGTCCTCACTTAATCCCACTTTTGTGCTGTGTCTCATTAAGTCAAAAACAGCTGATCCTAGAACAGTTTGTAAAAGTATACAAGCTCAGTGGAGAGAGATGCTTCAGTCTTGCTTCATCAATCTGTCTTCATCATCCTTTGATTACACATTTGTTGTTATGGCTACGAGTGAACCGGTGTTATGCCTCGACCCTATCAGGGGGCAGGTTTTCAAATGTCACTCATGAAAGGTTTATGAGGACATCATGAATGTTTGTCAACCGCTCTGTGATCAATGNTACAAAATATCTCCATGGAACATGATCTTTACTAAATACCGTAATGATTTTTGGCATAAAAGAAAAATCGATCATTTTGACATATACAGTGTTTTTTTGGCCATTACTAAAAATGTTTCCAAGCTACTTAAGACTGGTTTTGTGCTCCAGGGTCACATTTTATTCTCATATTTTCTATTGTAAAATCCCTTTTGCATTTTTATTTTTGGGTGAACTATTCCTTCGCTCACAATGAAACATAATCTGCAAGCACGACCAAAAAACAAAATCACAAAATGAAATCACTTTAATACCTGAAATGTTTTTCTTGGACAATTTGAGATTAAATGAAGTGATTGTGGTGTTTGCTTAATCCCTCGGCTTCTCAGATTTTTCTCCAATAATGTCTCAAACTGTGCTTAGTCAAAGTCCGTTTACGGAAGTCGTGCCGCTCGGCGGCCATGTTTGCAACGCCTCTGGGCCGCTATTTACGTCAGAGCCACATTCCTATCTGCTTGAACGGGGAAGGCAGATATTTCTTAAACCGCTGGCAAAAATCACAATTAAACAGCATTTTTCCAATCAGTGATGAAACATGACCTGAACCGTATCATAACTTTGGTTTGCTAATCTTAAATTGCGATAAAAATCACCTTTTTTGAGGTCGTCTCATCTACTGCGCCTGCACACAGGCTGGCAAGCGCCTCACGAGAGCCCCGCCCCAGAGAACCTTCAGTCTTTACTGATTGACGATTGGCTCGTTCTGCTGGAAGGCGGGACTTCCTTCCATATTGAGCGTTGCATTCGTCGTCGTTCCTCGTACGAGCAGTGGCGCATCTTGTAAATATTAATACGTTCGGCTTAGTTTTGCAAAGTGAATTCTGCAAATAAAAGTCAGTGTTTTTAATAGAAAATTATCGAAGTTAACAAATGAATACATTAGTATAAAATGAATTTCTACAATAATATAATTTCCATGTTTTCCATATTTATGTATAGCGTTATACTTTGACTGTATGTCAGCAATTGTCTCATTTACTTCCATATAAAAAGCAACCTCTGAGCAAAAAACCCTGGGTGCATTGGTCTTATCACTGCATGAAATTGTTGTATGTTGTGTGTTTAATTGAGCTTTCTGGCATTGATCACAGAGCGGTTGACAAACATTCATGATGTCCTCATAAACCTTTCATGAGTGACATTTGAAAACCTGCCCCCTGATAGGGTCGAGGCATAACACCGGTTCACTCGTAGCCATAACAACAAATGTGTAATCAAAGGATGATGAAGACAGATTGATGAAGCAAGACTGAAGCATCTCTCTCCACTGAGCTTGTATACTTTTACAAACTGTTCTAGGATCAGCTGTTTTTGACTTAATGAGACACAGCACAAAAGTGGGATTAAGTGAGGACAGCGACATCCAAACTGTGATCTGTGAAACCGTGAAGACTCTCTGTGGATTCGTCTGAACCCAAATGTCTTTGAGTTCCACATGGCTCTTTGTCTCTACAGCATTTCTCACCAAGGTTTTCATGAGAAACAACGAAGACAACCTTGATATGTCAAAGAAAAACAAGTTGAAAATCCATCGCAAAAGTTGAAAAAAGCAATATCCAGTAAATGTTCACCCAGGTTTGTTCCTTTTTGTTTTCTCGCAAATACTGCAAATGCAATAAAACTCAGAATCTACTTCACAACAAATATATACAGTAATTTGATAAAACCAAGAGTGGTTTTAGAATAAAAAGGAAGACATTTTCACTGTAAAAACTTTCCAGAACACTTCTGAGAGGAGACACGGACGCCTGCCGGATGCGATTCAAAAGCCAGCCTAAGCTTCTTCAGTCCTTCCAGTGTGAAATCACTGAGCCCTCTTACATCCTCAGCAGCACATGTAGGCTAGATAACAGCATCAGGACCAGCCTCAAAGCCCTCCCTCGCCGCAGGCGCCACATTAATTACGCCGGTGATCGTCTTCCTCTTGTCACCCAGTGCTGCGTCTCCGCGACGGCTCCACATGACTGGAGAACGGCCTCGGTCCTGTAGCTTGTTGTTGCAATTAGAATACCGCTGTAGTGTACTGACGGAAACGTCGCAGCTAAATCACCCCCGCCAATAAACGGGGAGAATAAAGCGCGTGTCAGGTGTGCTACCTGGACATATGAAGCTGCCGGGAGCGCAAATGAGGTTGGAAGGCAGCTTGTTAGGGTGACGTTCGTGCTGGAAAAGGAAGGTCAAGGTGAGGTGCATTGTGGGTAACATACCACACAGTGTGCGCATATAGGAAAATAGCATAACATGCAAAAAAAGGTATTAAGTTAGTTTGCAAGTCTTCAAAACAAGGACAATCGGTTCATAAGACAATTAGTCGGTAAATCGTGCCATTCCGTGTGATCGTTTTAAAAATGTGTCCTGCATATTTACTGTGTTTATGATGTGGGTAAAACTGCGGCACACGGCTGAATATACATGCGTCTCTTTAATAGCTCTTCAGAAGAGATTAAACATCTCGGAGTAAATTGATGGGAATTGCGCATGCAGTATAATGAGATATTAATTCACGCCGTCCCTTTTGTCCTTACAATTATCCGTGCCATTGCATGTTTACAGTCTGTAGCGTCTAAAGGTGTGAAAGCGGTATTATAACGCCATCATTTGCTCGATAACTGAACGTATCCGGTGAATATCCAGTAAACAAGCACGCTGTGGCCTTTGAGCATCCAACCACAAAACAATGAGAGAAATAAAGAGCAGCTTTGGAGAATGATAATAATTTCACGTCGCAAACGTCTTTGCATCACGTGTGGTTATTTAACACGCAAGCCACATGTTTTATCAGCGCGAGTGGCGGTTTGACATGATGAATGTGTGTAGTTTTGTAAAATGCCATTGCTTTGAGGTGCCGGGCCATTATCTGGACTAGCACGAGTCCAGCTCATGAAAATGGTAATGGGGAAAGAGTAGACACACCAGCTGGTGTTTTTGGACAGCGTTTTGTCATTTAATGGCCATTAGAGTAATGCAGGACCTTTCGCTGACTTTTGCACCAGCCGTATTGGAAAACAGATCCACCCAGATGCACCAGCGTTTTTCTAGCTTTCGTGCCGCATGTGCTTATCCTCCGAATTCTAAAGGTTAACCGTTAGAGTTTATCAACTTACACTTTTGAAAGAATAGTTTAAATGAATTCTGACATTATTTACTCACGCTGGTCCAGATCTTTCACTTTCTTTCTGCCGTGGAGCATCTGAGGTCATGTTAGGCTGCTCTTTTTACCACGGCGAGGCCCTGAAAAACACAAGAAAAAAGAAATTCACACAGATGAAAATAGATGCAAACTAAAGTGGTTGTTCATTGAATGCAAACTATACTAAAGCTTAAACAATAGTTAAATATTAAACACAACAAACATAAACGTCAACTGTAGTAAAATCACAGCTGCGATCCTTATCTTTTTATTTATTTATAGACCACTTCCCAAAATGTAAACACTCTTTTTATTTTATTTTTAAGAAATCTTACATATTAAAGATATTTGTTCAACATTTTTTGTTCTGTTCAAACATTTGTGTAGTGTGTGTAGTGACACAGGAAGTGGAGCAGCGTTGCTTATGTTTTTCAAAGTGGTCGATACATTTTGTTGTAAATAAAAACGTTTTTTTATTAAAAACAGTTATTGAGCAAGTACATAAAAAAAAGTAAAAAGATACTTGTGTATATTATGATTTGAATTATTATTAACAAAATCATAAAATCATAATAAAAACATTCAAAATAAATAAATAATCTAAAATAAATCAAATCAAATAGAAATAAGAATATATTTTGGCTTTGTGGAGACTGACTGTCAGGACAACTCAAGAGTCAAAAGCAGGGCAAATGGTTTTATTTCGACACTTTGCACAATATCACAGTGGAGAATCATAAATGAGGAGAAAAACCAGGGCGCACACTCTGCACGAGACAGCCTCTGTGTTTGTTAACTGTTTGAAAATTAACAATCTTTTAAAACCTTGAGGGTGACTCATCCTTTTAACACAATCTTAAGCGCACACAGAATGTGAAACAAATACATGGGCAGCCCACCATAACTATTGATAATTATCTGAACACATTTTTTACATTCCCCCCCTAAAAAAAAAAGAACAATTAAGCAAAAGCAACAAGTGTTGTTAGTAATGTCAGCATCAGTCAAGCACAAAGCACGTCTCTGAGCCCCGCGCTACACTAATCCTCACAGACAAGGTTTTATTGATGGAACATCATTAGCATGTTGTGCGTCTCTTTACACCCAGAAACTCGCCGAACGTCTGCTGGAAAATTGGCCGACGCGAGACACGTTTAAGCACACATTAGCAAGTGTTCTGTGGGCTCTGGGTGTAAAACGCCTGCTATCATCCGGCGGCGGGTGAGAGAGGGAATGAGGCGGGCGAGAGAAAGAGGAGGGGTCTCTTGTTCTTTCGCTCTCCACCCACGTCTTCTCATTAACTTGCGCGGCTGATGTTGGAAAAGCCTCTGTGGTCGCGGGAGACGTTTGATTGTGGAGAACTAGGAGCCGGGCGAGGTGATGGCAGCGTGTGCCACAGTCTTTATTGGCCCAAGAGACGCTTGATTGCGGTGCATTAGAGAAAGGCCAGTGTGCTGAGAAAACACAGAGCAAAGGTGACAGCGTCTAGGCCGGTTTTTCTTGTCCCGAGCGATGTTTGATTGCGGGCTGTTAAGCTGGGTGATGCACACTGTACCGATTTCCTGTCTGGGACCAATTGCTAGTGTTGCAGTACTCGAGACCGGTCTTGGTCTTGTCTGGGTCTCGACTGTCTTTGGTCTCGGTCTTGTCTTGGTCTCAGACTAAGTGGTGTGGGGATTTTTTTCAAGACCACAACTGTGGGAATCACACTAAATTGCTGGGTCATTGTCTGATTTATGTGTTAACATCATTCATGTGAGTGGATGTTAAACTTCTGGCTTTAAAAGCATTCAGCGCTGGTTCCTTATTTGATTCTTCTGGTACTTTTGTTACTCGTACTGCTGGTAAGAGAAGAATGGGGGATCGTCTTAAAGAAATCGGTCAACAAAATGAATACGCACAAAGGCCCACAATATGCCAGATGTGATTGCAAAAAACATACTTGCATGAGATCTTGTTTCTTTATTTTATAACATCTGATTTTGTATAATGATTCAATAACTCTTGAGTTAATAAGTGACTTCAGTTTTAGACACAATTGAACACAAGTCTTTGTTCTATTTTTTGACCTAAACAAATCTAGAACAAATCTGAACTTCTGTGCATTTCTGAGCAACACACAGCTATTTTGCTATTGATTAGATAAAAAAGCAATGAAACTAATTAAGTCACTGAATGTTTTGTTTTGTTGAAGGTCACAGACTTACATTTATCTTGGATATTTACCGTTTTTTTTTTATGTTTAGTTGTTGGAATTTTTACCTGCACAAAAATTGTAATGTTACAGTAGGTGGGTGATAAAACATGGAACATAAAACATCCTACACATACATTTCTGCACAATAAATCACCCAAGTTACTTCTATTATTATTTTATTATGACTTTTTAGTGTTTTGTGGATCTTTCCAATGAATTTTGGGAGTGCTGGTCTTGGTCTCGACTTGGTCTCGGTCTCGGCCTGTCTTGGTCTCGACTTGGTCTCGGTCTCGGTTTTGGTGGTCTCGACTACAACGTTACCAATGCGGTAGCAGAAAGGAAAGGAACACGGGGGCGAAAGGAAAGCGAGAGCTATGATGGCGGTTTCTGCTGTAGTTTGGTTCCAGCGGGTAATTCTTTCTCATTCTAAAGTCAACCTGGCCACTTAGCAGCTGTCTCGTGTGATTTTACATTTACATTTATGCATTTGGCAGATGCTTTGATCCAAAGCGACTTCCATTGCATTGTATTATACATTTGTTTCTGACTGTGTGCAATCCCCTGGGATCCAACCCATGACCTTGGCATTGCTAGTGCCACGCTCTAACCACTGAGCCCAAGGAAAGCATGGGCTCTGGACTGCTGAGGCCTCCCTTTTCTTTCCTACCGACACATTTGAATCGCTGAGCTGGGTGACGGTCCATCTCACAGGCCGCGTCTCAAAATCCCGGGGAAATTAGCAAGCGGTCACACCCGGTAACCTCATCACGCCGTTTTTCACTTTTCCATAAAATCTCGTACATCCGAGCGACCTAATTCAAAGAACTCAAAAATGTGCATAGAACAGGAGATAGTTCAGCCCAAAATGAACACTGCTTCATCCTTTATTCCCCATCATGTCATTCCAAACTTGTGTGACTTTCTTTCTTTTGCAAAGAAGATATTTGAAAGAACGTTGAAAACCAAACAACACTTAACCACATTGACTTCCATTGTGTGAGCACTGAGACATTTCTCAAAATATCTTCCCCTGAGGAAAGTCTCACATAAAGGTTTTAAACAGCATGAGGGTGAATAAATGATCAATTCCATGGCTGAACTGTGCCTTTAAAACGAAAGCTCTAGCACATTGAAGCTGGCTGTCTTTGTGGTTGGCACAGCTAGTGCCTGGCGGGCTTTTGCTACGCTCGTGCCAACTTTTAAAAACCACCGCTAGAACCCCGACCACGCCAAGTTTGAAACTGTCACGATGTTTACAGAACTCACCTGTTGGCAGTTCATTTCAATTACGTATCTGCTTCGGGATATCGGAAGACGGGACGAGGCTCCTTAATGCACATATGGGGAGCATCAATCACGGGGAAGTGAGGACCGTACGCACCTGCTGCTGGAGACTTCACACGATGTTGGATGGCGGTGTTGGGTACAGAAGTTTGACAGTGCAGAGACCCAGGGGATGTCATTGCTGGCGAGGTGATTAGCCAGTTTATAATTACTCAATATGCCACCTGTATGACAGATAATGCGCCTAATTTATTGATGTAGTTAAATCAATTTCGCATTTGTCTGAAGAGTTCATTATGTAAATTTTGATAGGAACAAAGCGACGTACATAAAAAGGATTCAACGCATCACGTGACGTATCGGGAAGCGTTTCTGATCCAACATCTGTCGTCTGATTTGCGAGAGAGTGACGGGGTGTCACTCGACTTTATTTCATCCGCACATGTGTAGTCGAGGAGCATTCTGATCAGAGCTATAGGGCTGACAACCATATCCACCGTTCTTATACAATACAATATAAAATACCGTGTACATTACCTATATTTCTGCATGTATTGTGGCAATTCCGGCCCAGTGTGTGTTGAATTTCAACAGGAACAAACATGACAAAGTCAACCGACAGCAATGTGAAAAACTACACTCTCAGTGTCAATATTATCACATTGTTTGTGTTATGCTATTTTGTGTTAATATTTGTGTGAAATAAATGCAACTAAGTTGTGTAAAAACTAACACAAAACGTGTTGTCCCAAGAAATAACACAGAGATGTGATCGGTTAAGGACTGTAACTGAACACAACTGTTTTTAGAGTGTAAAAGAATGCGTAGATGCATGAAAGTTGTGAAAAAAATCTTGTTCCGTCAACTATTCATTTTGGAACAGACCCTAAAATACACAGAAAACATTAGCATTGTGTTGTTAAGCACGAACATGGTCAACCACTACATCTTTATTGTTATTTCGGCCAATTTGTCCCATTTCAATTTTCTGCAAATAAAAAAAGAGAAATGTTGTCACTAGTTTACATCATTTTATTTAAACGTTTACCTAGAAATAGTAATATTCTCTCTCTCTCTGTATATGTGTGTGTGTAAATAAAAATGTATTTATTCATTTGAATATATGTATATTTTAATTTAAATATTATGTATGGATGCATAAAAAATTAGTAGAGCACTCAAAATTTATTTTCAGTTTTTCTCAATTTACTATTTATATATTTACATAGCATACCCCCCTTCCCCTCCCCTCTCTTGACCCATGCACTACTGAACTCTGACTACATCCGCAGGTCCTTCCAAGTCCCCCCCACAACACACACTGACCCGCACCAGTCACTTAATGCAGCATTGGACTGCTCACTACCTCATTCAGCATCGGTCTGCTCCTCTTCTGACAGGTTAAACAAAGCCGCTCTTTGTCACTTTAAACAGACTGAGAAGCTCTTTGCACCTCACCCTGTCTGCCCTTATCTATCTTCTTTTTCTATTTTAAATATCCCTGCTTATAAAGTTGTATTTTATATATACTGTATATATATATAATCTGTATTTTTTATATATTTTTTTATTCTGTGTTAGTGTTATTTGTATGCACCATGGGTCTGAGAGTAACGCAATTTCAATCCTCTACATATATGTCCTGTACTTGTGGCAGAATTGACAATAAAGCAGACTCTGACTCTGACTCAGACATCAGCGCTCTTCCCAAGATTCTCCCGTTCTCATTCCCTGGACTTTCAAGAAAGAAAGAACAAAGAGGGTTAATATTACGTTCTGCGTCATATTATTCATTTGAGTTTCAAAGGATAGTGTGCTATCCATGACAACACCCAAGCTTTAACCTGTGAGGAAGGGTGGATTGCATTATTGTCAATGTGCAGGGAACAATTATTAGATTTAGACAAAACAGATATGGTACCAAGTTACCAACGAGTAGGGCCTCAGTTTTGTCGCCATTTAATTTCAAGAAATTAGCTGAAAGTCAATCTTTAATTTCGGCTAGACAACTGGACAGATATGGAGGAGGAAAAGAACCAGTGGGTTTAGCAGACAGGCACATTTGGGTGTCGTCCGCATAACAGTGAAAATGAATACCATGCTTCCTTAAAATGTAACCAAGAGGGAGTATGTAGATAATGAACAAAAGTGGGCCCAAAACAGGACAAGTATGCATTAGTTAACAGTCAGCTGCCAGCAACAGATCATTGGTAATTCTAACAAGAGCAGTCTCAGTACTATGTTTCCCTGTCTAAACGTATCCGTGTTTGTCCGTGTGAGTTTGTGACAGCCAAAGCTGTATAACAGACTCAAGGGCTGTTTAATAGAGAAAATTCATGAAATGGAAAATGCGAGTGTCGGAGCTTTACAACAAAAGTCTTTTAAAAGCCTCAGAGCAGAATGAAGAATGTCTGGAAGAGCGCTCGATTAAAAAGAGATTGCAAAGCTTTATAGTAAAGATACTCTTTGAGAAGCACAGAGGACACAGACGGGAATGAGACATCACATGATCTCTTAAATATCTCTTGGATTGCAATGACAGACGCGGAACAATTATTTAGAAATAACAGCCCGGTCTTATGGCAGTTTGTGGCATTGGCACAACATTTGGAATCTATTGATTTGTGTTCATGGACATGAATTTCTCCTTTTTTTCATGTCAGTCAGCACGACTTTTAATGCACAGACCACATGTATGTACATTTATATATTTATAACCTGTTATCAAAAGAAGGTGTACATATTTAAGGAGGTGGCCAACCAACACCTTACTTCACCCCAAACCATAAAATCACAGCGGCAAAGGCTAATTTTGCTAAAACGCCAGTTTCACGAAGGGGCAAAGCAACGTTAAATGGCTACCCTAACTCCGCCCCTAGACCTGACGTCACAGGAGAAGAGTCAAATCATTACAAAACATACGAATGAGATCTAGGAAACAGGAATTCACACTAATGAGCCATGAACAAGAATTAATAGATTTACTGTTTTAGAATTCCTGTGAGACTGTGTTGGAAATTATTATTAAGAAACAGATTATAATAAATAATGCACCTGTATAGTTTCAAAAGAGGTCTCAGCGTGTCTCAAACTGGACTCAGATTTGGTCAGACACAGCAGTCTGTGATCCAACATCAAATCGCAAATTTGTTTCTGTTCTTTTTTTAAACTTGAAACACAACCTAGAACTCTGAGAAATGAAAGAGCAACCTCAGAGCAATACTATTTCAAGAAAAAGTGAAATACAATGAAAATGCATGTGAGCTTTAACATCCACTAAAATGAATGGAGTCAGAAATGAGATGCAGCACCGTTGACCGTCCACGAGAAGGGCATGAGACATCTAGATAGGATCTCAATTTCCATTCACATTGAGCAACACATCCCCACATTTGTTACTGTAACCTTGATGTGTTATGCACTGTGAAACTCACCATCTCTTTCATACACAGTAATATTACACTTCTTTTATTATATAGAACCCGTATGACAGATGAGCTTGTACATTAAGGAAACGTGACCTGCGCCGGCTTCGCACTTAACAGAAGCTCGAGCCGGCCCTTTCACCCTAGTGGACCACACTAAAAAAAAAGAGTAAATGAAATATGACGACTATATTGAGCCCTGCTTAAATATCTCTGTCTCTGCTTGTCAGATGAAGATGAACGACGGAGGCCCTAACGCGACGCGCTAATGCATCACAGAGAATATACGACTGCCGCTCTCTCCGGCGCAGCTCCTCCAAATTCTGTGTGTTCTGTCGAAGCCTTTACTGCAGCACGGCTGAAAAATGACTGCATCTTAAGTGCACTCGCTGGCTTTTTTAGATCTTGGCGGGCGTTCACAGTCAAGACCGGATATCCATCACGGTGGTGAGAAAACAGCGCTCTGTTTAGGAGGGGGAGGAAAATATAGTGACCTCACACGCATCCTGAAACAATATCTGAAAATGAATTATTTTCGGATTATTAGGACATCGAATTTAGAAGGGGGATTAAAGTGTGCCACATAAAAAGCTCTGTTGAAGACTGAGGGAGCGAATAAATACATTCATTATATTGTAAACTGTTGAAACTGTTTTTGTTGTTGAAAAATTTTAGGAGGAATATCTAAGACTGTTGATAAACGTAACCTCTGACATGTTTTCCTCTGAGTTTTTTACATTTAATATCAAATACGTTCTGAAAAATATCCTACAACATATATATAACGACACGAGGTTGAGTAAATAATGACAGAATTTTCATTTCTTTCTGTACTAGTCCCTTAATCTCATTGCTTTTTGGATATTCAAAGAAGCTCCACTGTGATTTTGCATTTGCAGTTTTCCATGGTAACTGTAGTCATAACAATGTCTTCTCTCGCCGTCTAATTTTAAGGATGGATTCAGACAGAATCGTAACTTGAACTCAACTTTCCAGCGTCTCGGTATGAATGTGGTAATGTGAGCATTAGCTCTGGGTGCCGTTTCATTATGCGCTGCCTCACATTCATCTCTCATCTGCTAACGTATCCCAGGGGGCCGTGCTCCTCGGAGGCCTAAATATCCCGCAACATTCATTTGTTCACCAGAACTGTACTTAACCGCTAGTGATGGAGCTTACGAGAGTTAATGGGGTGCAAAACTGCAGCTATTGCTTTTCAAATCAACCCCAGAAGATGCTCCGCAAGAACATTTTTTAGACGTTGCGTGCTTGTGTTGGCAGATTTACATTCAGAACTACAAGTAAAAAAAATGGTTTTGCTGTGTTTTGAAAAATAGTGTGCTCCCTTGCTGTCTACTGACGAAATAGAGAGCTTCATAAACTGACTGTGGCGCATCTCATAGCGTTTCTCAGTAGACTTAACTGATGAATGAAACTAACCAGGTTCAAAATATTTCTCTTAATTAAAACAAAACTTAAATAAAAACAACATATTCCTAAATAGTAGCTGGAAATGAAATGTTAGAAACCTTGCAATGGCGAGTTCAAGTCAAAGCAGTAAAATTATATACTGGTAATAAATAAAACCTAAATAAAAATGTAGGAAACCTAAACCTAAATGGCAATGTTGAAAGACAAAAAAAAGGTAAATAAAATAGCACATACTGTAATGATAAATGAAAATGAACATGAAAACTAAACATATAAAAGAAAGCTAATTCTAAATATTACTAAAAGCACAACAAAATTTAAATAGAAACTAAAAAAGTCTGCAAACAAATATTGGGCAAAATACTTTTTACATTTTGTTTTAGTATTTTTGGTCTCTTTCCGCTTGTTTTTACTATGGCAATGACACTTGGTTTTTGAACAAAGCCTTTGTATTTTTTATTATTTCACTTCCATACACCACACCTATAGAAATATGACTGGTGTAACTGTATTTATTATAAAAATGATGTTAAATACGAATGTATATGAATATATTAAAACTGTTATTATGGCAAAGGGCATCCATTCTAAAAAAGCAAAATGCCAAAGGCAACATTTCTTAGTTTAGGCCAGAAGCATGAAGGAAAGCGACAGAAATGAATGACCGAATTCTGTGCAGTTGACCAAGTCATTGGGTCGATCAGTGCAGTCAACAAGACTTTAAACTCCCAAGTAAGAAATGCCTCATTAGTTTCTGTTCTCATCCAAATTTAAATTCCTGTCTTCCTTGGACTGCGGTTATAGCTACCAGACCCTTCGTCCTCCGCTAGTTCAACCGTGACTCAAATAAAGCTTTCCCTGCCACACAAAGTTGATCAAGTTTTCCTCGTCCAAATCGAGAAATCCAGGATAGTTTTCATCTACTTTGGTTAAGATGTTTGTGCGATGCTCTACTTGCCAGCAGCAATGATGGCTGGCACTAGAAAATAAGAAATGTGCATGAACGTGTTCCCAGAGGAAGAGTTTGGCTGCCGTCGCCCTGTTGAGAAGATTAATGGGCCATGAGATTCATCGCAGTGAGTTTATGGAGCTCCATCCAAACATCTAATGAGACGGTTACATCTGAGAAAGCTTTTAGCGCCCTCGAGCTCCAGGTTACGACCTCGGAAGGGAAAAGTCAAGTTTTTTTGTATTGGCAAAGTATCTCAGCATCTGGAGCGCAATAATGAATTGACCGTCTTCTCTGAATGTACTAGCACCTTTGACAGTCGACATTAAGACCTCGGAAAGCATCGCCTGTGAAACGACAATTAAAAAGTCTGCTTTAAGGTCACCTCCTCTGAATGGAAGCCTGATTTTCAAAGGACCAGATTTAAGAAGTTACTACTGGTATTGTTGCCGTTCCAAGACGGTGTGCCCGCGGACCACCTACGATCCCGTCCCTGACTGTTTGATGCATTTTCTCCATCTGGTAAAGTCCAATCTGATGTGGGTGTTTGTTCACACCACCTGGAGCCAATCCAACCCATGAGTCAAATCTAGCGAAACAGTACGCTTTACCATATAAAGATAGACTTTTGTTGACATCCAAGCAATGAAACCTTAAAAGAGCACTTTGCATAAGAAAACAGAGGAAGACTCTCTTCCGACACGAACCGCTTTGAGAGCTACAGGAATTCTGCCAAACAATTACTGAAGTCCCCAGCAATACGCCCCAACACAAACAGCTGCTTCTCGCACCGCAAGAGCACAGAGAGCTTAATGTTTAGTCAAATCGACTACAAGAGGCAACAATCGATAGATAGTCGCAGACTCTGATGATAGAATACAAGCCCAACACCACCCCACAAACACAGCTATTGAAACATGGTGAGACGATCATTACGGAGGGCGATGTCAGTATTGACCACCTGCTCTGTGTCATCCACTGAACACTACAGCCGTTCCTCATCGCCTCTCTCTCTCTCTCTCTCTCTCCACCAAAATAGAAAGCATATGGAGAAAGCCAGAGCTGCCGTCTTCTCTTCTGAAGGGGTATTACATAAGTGATATATAAGCCCGTAGATTCTCTTACGCTTCAGCATAATGCCGTTGAAAGTGGACTTTACTGGTGGTATTTCAAGTCAAAGATGAAAATGTGGAGACTTTCTTGGCACTATTCATGCACATGTGCTTCCTATATATGAAGAGTTCATTTGCATGTTTTTTGTCATTCCAAGTAATATCAGTCAAACTGCAGTTGGCTTGTTTTGATGAACAATCAAACACAATAACACACAATTAAAACATTATAGCTGGGGGTGTGACTAGACACTTATCCCACGAGATTAATAGACTTTTTTAAAGAAATCCTCAATGATGAAATATATAGAGAAAGGTAGTCTTTTATTCACCTTAAAAACACAGTCGGACGCCACGAGATCTCCTCACACCCCTATTGATAACATAATGTTTGAATAAAATATGTTTTCTGTATATATAGAAATGTAATATAGAAATATAAATGCACAATCTCATTGTAACTATTTTATGATTATTGATCTCATTCGTACATTTTAGTCTGATCTGTGGTTAGGATTAGGGCCGGGCTTCATTCTTGCTTCTTATCTAATAATCATATGTTTTTTTATGATTTATACTATACTATACTCAAATGAAATTGTTACAAATTGTAATCATACGAATACGAAATAAGTTAAGTTGGATCATTTTTTTTATAATATAAAACTTCACCATTCTAAAAATAGTTGTTAGAAAATGATGATATGTGGTGCAAAATGTTAATAATTCATTAGTCATTTTCAACCCCCTAAAAAAGCTTCACAAATCAGTTCTGCAAAGACAAACCCTTCTGTCAGCTATTAGCCTGACTACATCAGACTTCATACTTCCGCTCAATTTCAGTTCAGTTCGCTTCTGTACTCAGTCTGATATAGCAAACCAGCTCCCAGATGATCTCCGGCTCCGCACCAGCCGTCCAACCAACCAACAGAGGGCTGGCTGAGAGCCGTGACGTAGACGCTAAGCGCCAAATATAAGATTGTAGTTTAGGTTAGAGAAATCTAAAACGACAGCGGACATGGAGACACGGGATGCTGTTCGCTCTGTTGTGGAGAATATTCCCGGCGTTTGCCAACTGAAGCCCGAACAAGAAGAGTGTTTGGTTGACATGTTGAATGGAGGTGATGTTGTGGCCCTACTCCCGACAGGTTTTGGGAAAAGTTTAATTTATCAACTGTTACCGATCGTCAGCGAGAAACTGGGGAGGCCAATGTCCGGCAAGGCGATAATTGTGATTTACCCACCTCGGTGACACTGCTCCGTGATGGCAAGTCCATGGCCTTCCTCGGTTTTTTTATGGTCTTTGGAGTTTTAGAGGGTGTATCTCGGTCTCTTTTATCTGTCGAGCTCGACCTGGCACCCTTTTGACATGTCAGTGTCGCCTTTCTTTTCCAATCCTTGAACATTGCCATGTCATGCTGTAATCTTGCAATTAAATTGACTCGAATTGAACGAAGAGCTGTGTTTAACAGAACTAATCCTAACTTTGACAGTTGGCTGCAAATATTTTCTTGTTCGTCTCTACTGTCAAATATGAGTTTAGATGCACTAACTGTACCGTGGATGCGTAGATTTACTTCACATAATCTGCAAAAGTCGTTCACTCCGATATTTCGCTCGATGGTTTTGTTTTCGCTGCATACCTGTGTTTACAGCGGAAGTTCGAGGCGGCTGAGCCGGAGCATAACATACGTCATAAGCAAACGTGATGTGATTGGCTTACGGGTACAGCAATGATTTTAAACTTCAGACAAGCGCTTGTCAGTTATGCCCTTCCAGACTCTGTCTATACGCAGTAGAGAAGTAGCAGAGTTTGGTATTACCAGGCTAGTCAGCTATAGATACACTCTTAAAAAAGCTGCTTCAAAGATTCTTTGATGCCAAAGAAGACCCATAAAGAAACGCCTTTATGGGTCTTATTTTCTGGCGAAAAAAGGTTCTTCAGATTATAAAAAGTAAGAAAGAGATGCTTTTTAAAGAACCTTTGACTAAATGGTTCTTTGTGGAACCAAAAATGTTTTTTCAATGGCATCGCTGTGAGGAACCTTTTAAGCACCTTTATTTTTAAGAGTACATCTAACATTTTCAGTGACATTTAAAAAAACCCTCTCACACCGACCAACCATCCAGCATGATGAAGTTTCTACAATTACTCTATATTATTCTATACAAAAACTGTTACGTAATCCCTTAGAAATGTAAGTTTGAGGTGTTGAACTGTTCTGAACATGATAAATGCATTCACTGTAAATCAATAAAGAAATTAAACTCACATAAAAGTTTTCATTGACCACTTTTTTTACATAAAATCCTGTATTTAGAGGCGTTGTTTTTATACATTCTTTCTGGGCTTGTTGCCTCTATTTTGTGTTTATATGTATTTCTCTTATATTTTTCTTATATGTATACCTCCACCTCACATGTGTGCCCCATAAAAAAAGAAATCCTGAGGAAGAGAAAAGTTCTTTGACACAAATATCCCTCCATATTTTTTCTATAGCCCTTATCTGGGTCTCGGAAGCGCTGAAGCCTCCACATTTTATATTCATAGTTTTCACGACAACCTTTCAGAAAACGTTTCAGTCGCAAAAACGCTAGAGTGATGAATAGTTTAGTATTTACGGTTCAAAGCACATATGAGTGTATCCGTGGCAACCAGACTGTTTCATACTTGTAAAAAGAAACTGATAAGATTTATATCCCCCCCACACACAAACACACACACCTTATGTGTCCCTGAAGGATACGGTGACAAAAACCACAGGTCATGACCTTTCTCCCGCCTATCAAATTAATGCAGACTGCTGTTTCAGCACATCCCAGATCATATTGTACAGCCTCCAAACCACCCATGACATCTGTATATCATACTTATAATACATCAGTGTCATTTCAGAGCTGAGGCTTTGATTTGTGGCCGCGGACCCTCGATGAAACTTGCTCTGAGAGCCTGCCCCCGTGCACCATTTCATTTTCATAGGTTGCCTTGTCTGCGAATGATTCATGCAATGCTGCGAAGAACTTCATAATCTCCTAAGAGAAATCACAGATGACATCACTTTAATATCTCAGTCATTTCCATACCCTCAGATAGTTTCAAACCTGTATACATTTATTTTGAAGAATGTCATTAAGCAAACAGATCTCATGCCCCATTGACTCCCATAGTATTTATTTTCCCTACTATGGCAGTAAATGGGGGATGAGATCTGTTTGGTTACTGACATTCTTCCAAATATCTTTCTTTGTGTTCAGCAGAACAAATAAATATATACAGGTTTAGAGCCACTCGAGGGTGAGTAAATGGTGACAGATTTTATTTTTGGGTGAACTCCTTTAAGTCTCATCTGTTTCTCAGATATTTCTCCTGAGTAAGAGTCGGAACTCTCATAAATGTCTATTAAAGTTTTAAAAGAGATGTCAAGTCTGCAATCAAAAGTCAATATAATTGAAGATCTCAATATGAACTCAAACATTCCTCATCACATGTACTCAAAGTAGCCTCAGAGCAATCGTGTGATCAATCATTTTTTATTGCCTTCAATAATTGATACATGTTTGCACGACCGTAAACCTGTTGACATAACCGTGTGTGGTCCAAGCATGACTTGTATTAAAGTGGAGGTGTAATGTTTGCCGGGCGTCACAGATGAACAGGGTTAAATGGAGCGTGTCAGCTCATTGGACATGGTTTACGATGTCATGGGGAGAAAGGTGAGTCTACATTATTCATTCATGAGGACAAAAGGTTGAGCCCTTATAAAACTGTAATGCGCTCGACATATAGATGCACACACCAGCGCATCAGTACTTCAAAGTTCCCCTTTGTTCCCATGTAAACACAGAAGCCGATTAAATCACTGGGAACTTACGCTGAACCCGGTATGAGTCAATGAAAGCAGTGCTTTTACTACGTCTGAACTTCCAATCCAATCAAAACACAAAATACACTGCCGGTCGCATTTTAAATTAGTCCTATGCTTAAATTAGTTTTATAGACAAAAATGTTTTTAAAATGAACGACTTCGACTGAATAATAACACAAAAGAATAAAACGATTTCATACTGATTAAAAAGCATCTCAGGGTGAGACCTCAAAAAGCTGCTTGCTAAAATAACAAGAGAATATTTTGGGGTGTCTATACGTTGATTTCGTTCCCATTAATAGTATTCTAAAATGTGAAAGTAAAATCCCAAACCTTTGACTGGTAGTGTAATGAAATGAAAAGCAAACAGAGTGAGTTTTTTATATTTCAACTTGTACCTGCTACAAGATCAGATCAGATTCTGTGGCCATCTTTAAGAACCGTCTGAAAACACATCTCTTCCGTCAGCACCTGACCCATCAGTTCTGACTTCTATCTCTTTTCTACTCTATCTATATATATTAAAAACATAAAAAACTTAGCTCTGTACACTGTAGTAGGGTTTGTGAGACATGTTTTATTGCACTTATGCTTTTTGTTTTCCTAATGTTGACCCAATTGCTTCAATTGTTCACCCAAATTGTGCGTCGCTTTGTATAAAAGCGTCTGCTAAATGACTCAATGTAAATGTAACTTGGATCACCAGGGCACTTAAAATCAAATCATATCACTATCCTCGCTTTATTCTTAAAGGAGGTAATAAAAACAACAGTTCTGCAAAATATGAAAATATTGTACTGATTTACTCACCCTCAGGTCTTATTTTATTTTATTAGAACGTCTGTGTGGTCCTCTGCCATTCAGCACAGCTGACTGAATTATCCTGCCTGGCTCCGGAAAAAGAGATGAAATGAGTCAGAAATGAGTCACATTTATTCCATTATTCCTTTAAGATACACTTATAAATTCAGTCCTCACAGTCCCATAACTGAGCTCTGTGTGTCACACTCATCAGATTGATTGACATGTTTGATAACGCGTCATATTCTGAATCGGCTCACACAATCCACATTCAGAAATTTTATGAAGAAAATGAAACAGCTTTTCCATCAAAACACAACATTAAGACACTATTGCAGGGTGTTGCATGATGGTTGCTAAGGTGCTTTGGGTGGTTGCTAACCAGAGCCCAAACAGTATCTCTACAGTATTCTATAAAAATTAAAATGAGCCTCGGTGTAAATGAAGTAACACAGTTTCATAACAACTACTTTACACTATCATGCATTTGTATAATCTCGTTTGTATGTTTTTTAGTTTTGTTGTATTTTTATCTTGTTCATTTTTAGCAATTTCGTTATGTGCTTTTGTCTATTTATTATTTATTTACAGTGCTATAGAAGTTTATTGTATTCTTATTTTTAATTTGAGTAATGTTTATTTGATGAATTGAACTGAACTGAACCATTTTAAACCCACTTGTTCACTTTATTACTGAGGCAACATTTCTAATTTCCATTTTGTTTAAGTTTCTCAAATAATATTTATGTATTTGATTCATTTCAATAAAAAAACGATTCATAGTTTTAGTGAACTATAATAACCGTAGTTAACCCCAGTAAGAGGTGTAGAGGTGGGGCTTTATTATTGCTTTTTTCTACTAATTGAATGTTTTAAATGACTAGCATTGGAAAAGTTGCAAATTCCCATTAGATCAGACTGATTCTCATTGTCTTGAGCACAATCGATTATGCTAAGTTTTGGAGAACATTTCTAAAAAGACTGAAATATATCTTTGTAAGAAACAACAATAATGGTCAAGTCATCAAACACAGATAACTTTGTTTTGGTTTTTGTGTGTTTATGTAGTCACAGATGCCACCCATCAAAGAATGGGGACGGTGGCTTTCAGCCGTCATAATGGCTTGACTCAGCGTACCGCATACAAACCAACTATGCCTAACAATAGACTACCCCTCCGATTAACAACCATCTTTTGTACTAATGAAATGCGCTGGCAGAAGCACACGGCAAACCATAACCTGACAAAAAAAAGAAGGAAAATAGACATTAAAGAGCCAGGAATAGCCATATAGCTTTGATTTAGTGGTAAACAGACAGGGTGAGTCACAACAGAGAAGACTCTAAGAAAGAGTTTTTCTCTTTCCGAAAGCTGCTGTGGTTGTCGCCTTTTGTTCTTTCCCGAGAGGAAGATGAAAGGTACGTGATGTCATTAGTTTGTATTTATGTAAGCAGGCAAACAGAGAGGGTAATGGCATCCGTATGCTCGTGCTGTCCAGAAACACCCGTATAGCGGCTCTCGTATCGACAAGTAAAGTTGGATTACAGATAATCGTGAATTTTACTGGTAAAACTTTTCATGAAACTGTAGCTGTCAATCTGCCATCCAGCCATCATTAAGCTCTTATCACGGCTGTCAATTCTGATTGCACTTCTTTAACATCGTACAGGCCTCTGTATACAAGTGTCACAGCGTAACTCCTTGCATTTATTTCCAGGTGACCTGCGGCTTCCTGTACTTACAGTTCTCAACTCATTGAAGGTGACATTTTCCGCCTTGGCTGTCCGGACGTTTGCCAGCACGGGATGTTTTACAATGAAGCTTCCTCCCTGGAACAAAAACGGAGCTCGTAGCAGCAATCTTTTGTCTTCCTAAACACTTTTCAAGGGTAAGGACGAATTAGCAGTGCATTAATGTGTATTGCTGCAAAAAATAAGTGCAATTCATGTTCTAGACGAATACAAAAATGTAAACGCATGCATTTTCTTACAAAAGGATTTATCAATAATCAGTATCGGCTATCAGTCGATGATCAGGGCCGATATATCCTGTCAATCAAAACAGGACAGGAATGCATGCAATATAAAAGCAGAGAAATATGAATTTAATCTTCAGAATCGGTCTCGGCACATTTCACTCGGAATAATCGGAATCGGTGGCGGCATAAGGATCGGTGCATTATTATTATAAACCATTTTTGAAAATGAGTTGGAAGAAAAATGCACATTCTAAACTCCCTATCGCTCGTATTTTACAAAAGAAATGGTTTCAAAATGAACAACTTGGACAAAATAATTGAGAAAAAGCAGCCAATATATGATGAGAGCAAATGGGAACGTTTTCCAATGCTATTTAAAAAATATTAAAAAATAAAACTTGTTTAAAATGTAACATAGTTTTGGTTTATTAATCACAATTTTAAAGCCGTTACTATGTTAAAATGACTTAATCAATAAAATGAATTTTTAAGAAAATTTTGAAATAAACACAAATGTGTCTGTTAGAATGCAAATCAATTAGACATTTTCATATGAAATATACATCAGGCCGCCTCATCAGCGGCACAATAAATAAATAGTTTTAATTGGAATTCGGCTATTTTTCTGACTGGCAAATGTTATGCGTCGTAAGGAGGCAACGTGGCCGATGTGAAGATGTTGAGCGTGGTGAATTATTCATGGCAGCCATATTGTTTCTTCTCGATTGTGTCACTGGGGAATGTTAGTTTATGATGCATTTCAACAATCGTGACAAAAATGGAACAAGCACGCCGGATAACACGCTCGGCGCTGCGCACTCAATTCAGCAGCGACTTTTCTGAAATCAATCTTCTTTAGCAGGGGAGTCGTGAAAGAGCGCTGCAGATTCCAGATGTATTGGCTCTTTGTAATAAGCGCATTAGGATGCACACTTGTACAGTTCTGTCTGAGAGCTTAAACGCAGACAATACGAGACTAATGCCGGGGCATAACGCAGATTTACAGTACATCAGACGCACTCCATCGTTCGAGACCTCCATCGTATTTGATTTATTGAGTGCCGAAACATTACCATATTCTTATGAGTACAATAGATGCACGAAGAGCCGCCGACTCATTAGAACGCATGCATGAGACGCTTGTTTTCACCGTCACGTTGCAGATAGACAGGCACTGTCATCCTGACCTAGTCTCGAGGCGACATCTCTTCTCCGGAATGCCCTCCTTCTGATTAACGCTCATCTGAATAATTATATGCCTGACCGTGCAGGTTAAACTCCAAATATTAGTCATGATATTCACAGCTGCGTGTGGTCGCGATTGCACCAAAAGGTTCCTAAATAAAGATTTTCCATTCATATCATTATTTTCAATTACACGGATGGACGTATTTGTACTAATGATATAAATTAGCAACGTCGATAAAGTCGCTCTTACATGTCAAATTCGCATGAAACGTTGTTCTAATGGGTTCATGCTCCATCACACGTTATTATGTCCGTAACAAGGTCAAATGTCAAGTTGAAAGAATCTGCGGTGTGAATGTTTTAAGATTCTACACACAATACCTTCTTTCACTTCAGGTCTCCGATATATAATACTTTGACCACCCAGTGAATCTCATTGGCACGTACGGCTTGCTTCGTGAAAAGCACAGTTCCCCCCTCGCTAGAACAACATCTGAGGGAATGTTGTGTTCACCGATTCCAGTGGCATCACAGTCAACACCTAGCTCCGTGGAGAGCGCGCTGTCTGGGAAATTGAGCGCTAAAGATTGCACACGGCTGACCCCAATTTACAGTCGTGCTGTTTGTACACGGTGTTCGGCGGGCCCTAAAGCTCGGTGGTCTCCGCTTCAATTATGAGAAGAAAAATGACAGGAAAGTTTGACGAGTCTGTCCTCGCGCTAAATAGAAACGTGGTCGCTGGGACTGTAAATAAAGCGTTGTTTGCACGAGCTCACTAAAGGAATTATGCAAATGGTGTAATGGCGCAAACACGGCCACAAAATCGGGACTGTTGATTGCAATTTGCATAGAGAAATTATTTCAGCGTAATTGGATGCGAGGCCACGTAAACACTGTGATGTTTATACAAACGTGTGTACGCCGACACAAATGTGACCCTGCCAGTGAAAGCCCAACTAAAGTCAGTTTGCAGTGATGTAATATCGACTGAGTAAGACCGTGTCAAAGACTGAAATCAAAGTGAAATGAATGCTCGATTCAAGCTTCGATGCTCATATCTCATGATTCGACTTCTAGACTTCACAAACACGGTCACAAGTAGCCCAACTTATGTCAATGTCATTATATTCGATCACCAAATATCAACACAAAGCAGCATGTATGTGAAAGAAAGACTACACAACTAGACTACAAGCAAAACCTAACACAAAAAGATGTTTGTGAAACAATAGATATGCTGTTCAAGGCAAAAACTAGATAAGTATACTTCAAGATCATGTTTAAGTGCACTTTAAAGTTCACTTCATTTTCAAGCACATTTCTAAGCATACTTTACGTAGTACTAAACATAATAAACTAGTTGCATACTTCTATAACTATTCTAACACTGAATTGGTGCACTTTTCACTTTCTAAAAGCACACATGCAGATATATGTTTTAAGTGTAACAGTAGTAAACGTTGAGTACACAACTAGTTTTTGTTTCTATTGCAATTATACAAGTGAACTTTGTATACTAATTACTAGTCTAATGCTTGTGGCACATTTTAAAGTACACTATGTAGTATGCTTGCAAGTTTCTCTTTATCATCATGCTATCTGCATATTGTTTTGCCACATTAGGTATACTACTATGTTCCTATAGGTGCTTGAAGTATACCTTTAAGTATACTTGAAGTATATCACTCTATACGTACAGAGAAGATCAGCTTCAGTTTCACGCATGTTTTATTTACTCTAAGCTGTTTCACCAGCACCACAAAGCTTGTTACTGTAAAATCGTGAAACAAGAAAGTTTTTAAGACAGTTTGTAATGATGTAAATCAAGTATTTAAGAAGCTGCTCAAACTACAAACAGAACAACATAAGAACTGTGCCCTACCTCACAAAGCATGCATCATCTGTGTGCTCAAAACCACGCTGAGCAAACACTGTGCAGGTCTGTCGGACAAACCGGCTTAAACTTGCCCTCCACCACACAGCTGGTAAGCGCTTTCCACAAAAGTTGAAGCGGGCAGGTGTCCTTGTGTTGTACAGACGTGCCACTGTGCCCGTTTACGCCTGCCAGCGTCCTGATTGATAACTCACCTCAGCCGGGTGGTACTTGCTCAGTGGAAGGTACTACTCTCTGACACGAGCCGAAGGGCGCGGTAACCTCTGGTGTCAACCGTCGTGACCCGCGCATCCGCCCAATATTCTAGCCAAATGATGCTTTTAAAAGCTGCCAGGGCACAGCGGGGCTAAAGGAAAGCTTTGTGTGAACCCGGAGCACTGGTGAATGGATCTATCCATCTTCTGTCAGGTTGAAATACACAGTTGTGTGCACCTTGTCCTAACCAGGCGCCTGTGACAACATTCCATTGTCGAGGAATTTTTCTGTCCACACTCGGAAAGCAACCAACCAAATCGCAACGATTGCTATAAGGATAGTGGAGAAGATATGTTAGACCAAATGAGATTTCACCATGAAATGAAAATAAACGTGCCGCAAGTTTAATACCTGCCGTTTCACTTGCTATGAAAAACAATAATACAAAGGTAGCTAGTTCACAATATTTCCATTTTATATTGTAGGCTATAGGCTATTTGAGAGTTTGGTTCCAAAATGGTTCCGTTTTTAAAAGTTTTCAAAAGTGATGTTTTTTATTGTGCATTCCAATTAATATCAATCAAACTGCAGTTGGTTTGTTTTGATTTAAGCGATAATAACTAGAAAAATACAGCTAACTAACACAATAAAAACATGATAATATAATAAAAAACATCTAATTTTGGAACCAAACTCGTCATTTATTTATTATTGACTCTTACTATATCTAGAGTCTGCTTGTTTTACAACATGTTTTATGTACAGCTGCTTTGCAATAATGCGAAATTTAAAAAAATCACAAAACATCGCTATATAAATAAACTTAAACGTTAATATCGCACATTAACCTTCAATTAACCTTAATCTTACCTTAAATACACCTTACTTATATTCACAGCGGTGCGCTTATAAAACTGACTAATAATTTGATCTCTCAGCTACGACTTTGCAGGATATGCCAGATTGACGTCATTTGACTTCAACCCAGAGAGTACATAAAGTAACCTGTAATTTCACATTTCACACGTTACATATTGCAGTTATATATCTGCATTCTGTTAACACTGCAATGTTTCTATCCTACGGTGTCCTGTGGCACAATGTATAGATCCAATAATTGATCTCCGTAGAACTATCCGCCGCTGTTATAGGCGTTGCAGATAAATGAAACGCTGTCGACGTGCAGAATGTTTTATAGAGCCGAAAAGCTCCGGGCGAACTAGACTTTCACAAGCTGTTTGACACAAGAGCGAGAAACCGCATATAAACATGCACACAATATACATAACACACACAATTGGGTGCTAAAGGGGCTGTTCAAGAGCTCAGGCAACCAAAGCAAAAATACAGCATCTACATTTGAGTTAATAAGCCTTGCCGACAAGCAAGTCTGGCTTCAGCTGGAGGGGAAGAAACAACCCTGGAGCGAGAGACAGAGATAGCTGACTTTCTATGTGGGTGAATCGTCAAGAACATGTCTGGGTCATATTTCAGCCTAAACTCATTAAAAAGCTAATAGGAAATAAGACATTTGTAAAAGAACATGTAGCCTGTTTAGAGACTGTTTGAAATTCTCATTTCATTAATGTCTTTCTCTCTTTCCCTGTTGCCCGTGTTAAAAGACCGGTTGGATTTATATGCGACCAGACTAATTCAATTGTTGCTCGTTTGCCCACTTGGTAAACATGCTGTTTTGTATCTTTTTCCTTCTTGCTTCTTTCTCAAAGGACAACTTAATGTATAACATGTTTATTTCCCCCTCTACTTATGTACCTTTTATTTGCAGAGTATTGATTTAATTAATTGATTTAATCCCGCCAGTCTGACAGCACACAATGTCTGAACTAAACTACCTCAGAAACTTTAAATGACCCCTTTAGACAGCAGTTATTTACAAAAGCTTGTACTTCTGTTCCAAACAGCTTCAGTTTCACTCGTACATGAACCAGGTGTCTGCAAATTGCAACTAATACGCCTTGTTTCATTTTGTAATTTTAGCACGTTCAATTCCCTATGATTTATAATTATAGTTATTAATCGATTGAGCAGAGGCGGTTCCGTGATTCTACTTTATTTCTGTTGAGGCCAAAATATCGAAGTCCATTTTTTCGGTCGCTGTTCTTTCACATGTGTGAATCGTTCTGCATTCATTAAAACACGCGAATATGGATATTTTAGCAAAGTGTGCTGGTCTGTGCCTCTGTGGGTGTTCAGTTCAGCTCCATATACAGACGACGCATTCAATTATAAAATGTTACGTAAGTTAGGATTTTCGTCCATAATGACGAGTTTGATGCAATACACATAAAATCCAATAGATGGCGCAGTTACATCCAGTAACGTATATATTTAAGGCAAAAAAGAAAAACCTGTTACGAAAATGAATCATGGTTTAACTAGAGTAACCTACAGTAGTAATGCTGCCTTCATGTGCTTTCGGAAATTCATTAGTTCCCACTTCTGATGCCATGATTCCCAGCTGGTTGTGTTCAGGTGCTTTGTTGTCGGAAAAAATGGAAGACGCAAGATTCATGCTTGCGTGTGTCTTTGGAAAATCATATATGGTAATAGTTTTTAACCGTACATCATACTGTATAGTTTTACCAGTCAGCTTGCTGACAATTCTGGAATATTGGTGAAATACATGCTATACATGCAGTGTGCTTCAAAGGGTTGTTCATACATGTGAATATGTACTCATTTAACGACAAGACAAGGCAATGAAGCTGCTGCGGAAAAACTAATCAATCAAATCTTTCATAGCAGAAATTCCTTCTCCCATCCGCCATGTTGATTGCGTAAGGCCCTCCCATCTCGGGAACTTGGGTATCACAATTATTTCCCAACTTCCCAGTGGGAAACGCAACATCAGAGGGCTTTCATGTGCAACTTTTACCTCGGAAACTCATATTGGCGATAATTCCGAGAGCATGTGAAGGCAGCATAAAAGCATAATCCTATATGGCCTCACCACGATAACCACAGTTTAACTATGATATGTGTAGTTAAAATGCAGAATATGAATGTAATCAGATATCAAATATCTGGTTTGATACTGCTGAGATGTTTAAACGGGTCCTCAAACGGATCTTAAGCATCCCTACACTATTACAGTCCTTCCATAAAGGTGCTGGTGGTGGTGTCTTCCCAATCTTTTGCTGTTTTCTCTCTCTGCTGTTGCTATAAATAGAAATTGAAAACTATGCCTAAAAAACCCTTTAGGCAACTAAGCACCCCACCACATCCACCATCAGTGAGAATCCAGGGCTGTTGTTTGTCTCGTCTTGTTGTTGCAGAAGAGTTGCAAAAACACAAGAAGCACTTTGGGCATCTAAACAGAGAAAAGTGGCATAGAAATGCAGCCATTCACTCATCTACAGATCCTCTGGACCGGTGATTGTGAAACTCTGCGGTGCGATCATAAACGCCCCGGAGAGCTCGAAACTGAATTGCATACAGAAATGTGTCGCGGCCCTATCCTGAAACAAATAGCCACGCGTATACATCCAGCGAACGTGCCAGCTCCCTGCGCTCCGGTCTTCCTGATATATTGTTGCGTATTGTTTTAAAGAACAATCAGGGAGTAAAATGTAATCAAGCAGAAATGGTCCCAGTCTGGCAGGTGAGGAGCCAAAGCCACGCATGATGAGTTTCTTCAGAGAGCGAATGTGACACCAGACAATATACCAATCAAGCGGCTGCAGGCTGTTATAGCCACCTATCTGGGCCTGACAATGGCTATGACATTGCTTTCTCAGGACTAGCGATTGCATTAGGACATGCCACAAAAATTGTTAACCTGTAGGTTGCACAATGCGATTGACCGTCTGTGAGATTTACGCAAATGATGAAACGAGTTTGTTTAATACGTGTTTAGCTCCCTCACAGCGACTTTTCAGCATAAAATCCCGTGTAAATACAGTATTGTTTACACATTTATTTATTAATACATTGTAATTCAAATGAATTAAATTAATTCATTTTAATTAAAATCACATACAAATAGAGTAATATTTAGACATTTAAATAATATATGTATATATATATATATTTGAATCACAGGCACAAAAGCAAATCGTAAAACATACGAATATATGCATTTTTTATATATTATAATACAACAAAGCTATTCTTTAATTTAATTACATTACATTACATTTAAATATATTCTTTTATTTTATTACATGTATTGTATTATTTAATTTAGTACTTATTAGTATATAATTATATTTATATATTTCCATTTTTGTTATATCGGGGAGGGCAGTTAATAATATATATAATAATAATATTATTAACATTTTTTATTTTTTTTATATGTGTTCGTGTTTGTAATTACAAAATTAATATGCACAGTGTAATAAATAATATAATGCAAACACAAACTTTTATTCTGGATGCGATTAATCATAATTAATCATTGAACAGCCCTGATTTCTGGTTATAATGTAATACTCTTGCACCCTTGACTGTGGTTCTTCATCAGGTGCAATATTTGTCATCTGTTGGTCATTTGTCATCGGCTCAACCCATGGTGTGCCAACACGATCACCAATTTCACAACGTCTGTACGAATATCTGTAGGTGCAGAAAAAACATTGCTTTTGCTTCAAAACGCAGGTAAACCAACATGACCTATAAAAACGCATGAAATATGTAACGCAGAATGACACGCGTGAGGGGTAGTAAAGAATACTAGTCTCTGATCTCCAGCGAAAGACTTTAGCTGCTTTTTTATTCTGTGGTTTCTTTTAAACAAACTGCACTAAGACGACACCTATCACAACAAGTGTTTATTAATAATAGCTCAAGCTAACCTGTCTTGAGATGCATTACCCACAATGCACTGCTCTGAATTCCCCGAAGTTACCACTTCACAGTGAGACAAAGCGGCAAGGTGGAAATGTTATTGTTCTGATTCAGGTTACATTAAAATGACTTTCAGAATTCAACAGGAGAGTCTGGCTGTGTAGCGGTTACACAAAACCCACCGAGTGACAGCTGTGAGCAATTGTGTTGGATGTTGTTCTTTCAGATTGATCAGTCTGGCTAATGCATTTCTCTAATTTGACTCGAAATACAAATAATGAATCTGGAATAGATTGGATGAATAAAAATAAATGTAAAAAGCGCTTTTTGTGGCATACGTTTTTTTACTGCCCAGAGTAAAATTGTATTGCTCTGATGTTGCTCTTTCACCGCTCAGGAGATTTGATGGAGTTTCATTTTATGATCAACTTACTCTCACATGTTTCTCCTAAGAAATTAAAACAGAAATGCAAAATGAATGTAGATTGTCGAGGTGAAATCATCTGGATTTGAGTAAATGTGATGAGAAATGTTTGAGTTGATATTGAGATCTTCAGTAATATTGACTTTTGATTGCAGACGAGAGAAATCTGAGCTCACTTTGACACATTGTTGACATCTCTTCTCTAACACATTTGTCAGATTTTTGACTCTTTTTCTGAGACGCAGATGAGATTTAAGCAAACGTTTGCTCTCCATTTAATCTCATACATGTTTGGGAGAAATAATTGAGATATTAAAGACATCTGTGATTTTTTATTGGTGTGCACAGTTGAATAATGTACAGCAAGACCAGGAATGTTTAATGTGAATGTTGTAGCTTTTATTGCTCAATGTCAACTTTATTAAATCTCCAGAGCTATAAACGAGCAACCTCTGAGCAATTTGGTTTTCCTTTGGGAAAGATCAAAGAAATGACTGAACACAATGAAATTCAAATCGAATTACCTCTGGTCTCTAAACCAGCTCGTGTTTTGCAGTCTGAAATCTCTAGTAATACGGAACCAGCATGCGGTTGAGGTTACATGCACAGACGTACCTGAGACGACAGAGGTCATACCCAGCCGTCTGTGAAGCAGAGATGTGCTCCAGGGCCTGGCCGCCCAGCCATATGCTGTTTTAGCTTCAGAGATGATTTACTCATAAAAAGAACAGCGGCTTATGCAATCACACATCTATTTAAAGGTAGAGAGTACAGATGTCAAACCGATAGATTTGTTAATGAAATGCAATGAATGGACAAAATAATAATTATAATAAGAAGAATAATAGACTAGGCATACAGTAAATGACTACTTGAATCTAGTGTAAATGGCTGGATTTGTGTAAACTTGATGAGAAATGTTTTGATGAGTTGATATTGAGATCTTCAGTAATATTCGCTTTTGACAAATCTGAGCTCAGTTTGACACATCGTTGACATCTCTTCTCAAACTCTCATGACACACACATTTCTCACATTTCTGACTCTTTTCTCAGGAGAAACGTCTGAGACGCACATGAGACTTAAGAAAAGGTTTCCATTCGCTTTCCATTTCATCTCATTGACTAATAATTGAGATGTGAATTGTTTTTTTCTTTTATTACGAGCAGCTTGAAGAACAGACAGATCCAGGTCAGCCCAACCTCTTGATCTCTTTGGAAATGTTGAATCTGTGCTTCAATAAATGACATTGACAGTTCCTCACAAATGCATACGTGTATCCTCACACTTCATTCATGGGCTTATAAATGATGAGGTGGGATTGGTTTTGAAGTATGTGAAGTATTAAAAGGAGGTTATAAAATGAATCAAGGATGACATGCAGTATAGCGCGGTATGGTTCAGAGCTGTGGTCGTGTACACCGGCAGGGAGGCGGGCAGATTTTGGCAGGTGTTCTTGCTATTTGATGAAATATCAATTAGTGTTGGGTTTGCAGATATTGTAGATGTTTCCTTGCAGTGGTTATAATGTATAAATGTGTTGCATGAAATATGAATAGTGTCACAGAATTTATTCAAACTCAGATGCACAGATATCATGATTTACACACATTATGTATGACATATGTATCGCCCCATGGCTCCCGGATGGTATGACCGCTAAAAAGTAATGTGTAATCTGGGAAAAAACGATATACATATATGTTAAGTTTGTTCTAAAGAGATTTTTGTTGTTAAACACATGTGTTTGCAAGAATAGGTTTTAGTAAATGGGTGTATAATAATATTTTATGGTGTGTCATAATATTTTAATCTCAAAAATCAATTTAATGCTTTCAGAGAAGTTAATTAATGAAAAAATAACAAATGAGAGAAAAGGTGTTTGTTGGCATTGGTGTTGGCATTTGTTGGAGTTTGTTTGTGTTTGTTGGTGTTGGAGTTGGTTTTAGGTTTGTTGGAGTTTGTTTGTGTTTGTTAGTATTTTTTGGAGTTTGTGTTTGTTGGCATTTGTTGGAGATTATTGGAGTTTGTGTTTGTAGGCATTTGTTGGAGTTTGTGTTTAGTGGAGTTTGTTTGTGTTTGTAGGCATTTGTTGGAGTTTTTTGGCATTTGATGGAGTTTGTGTTTGTTTGCATTTGTTGGAGTTTGTTTGTGTTTGTTGGTGTTGGAGTTTGTTGGCATTTGATGGAGTTTGTGTTTGTTTGCATTTGTTGGAGTTTGTTTGTGTTTGTTGGTGTTGGAGTTTGTTGGCATTTGATGGAGTTTGTGTTTGTTTGCATTTGTTGGAGTTTGTTTGTGTTTGTTGGTGTTGGAGTTTGTTGGCATTTGATGGAGTTTGTGTTTGTTTGCATTTGTTGGAGTTTGTTTGTGTTTGTTGGTGTTGGAGTTTGTTGGCATTTGATGGAGTTTGTGTTTGTTTGCATTTGTTGGAGTTTGTTTGTGTTTGTTGGTGTTGGAGTTTGTTGGCATTTGATGGAGTTTGTGTTTGTTGGCATTTGTTGGAGTTTGTTTGTGTTTGTTGGTGTTGGAGTTTGTTGGCATTTGATGGTGTTTGTGTTTGTTGGCATTTGTTGGAGTTTGTTTGTTGGAGTTTGTTTGTGTTTGTTGGCATTTGATGGAGTTTGTGTTTGTTGGCATTTGTTGGAGTTTGTGTTTGGTGGAGTTTGTTTGTGTTTGATGGCATTTGTTGGAGTTTGTTTTTGTTGGAGTTTGTTTGCATTTGTTGGAGTTTGTGTTTGGTGGAGTTTGTTTGTGTTTGATGGCATTTGTTGGAGTTTGTTTGTGTTTGTTGGCATTCGTTGAAGTTTGTGTTTGGTGGAGTTTGTTTGTGTTTGATGGCATTTGTTGGAGTTTGTTTGTATTTGTTGGCATTTGTTGAAGTTTGTGTTTGGTGGAGTTTGTTTGTGTTTGTTTGCATTTGTTGGAGTTTATTGGTGTTTGTTGGTGTTGGAGTTTGTTGGCATTTGTTGGAGTTTGTGTTTGTTTGCATTTGTTGGAGTTTGTTGGTGTTTGTTGGTGTTGGAGTTTGTTGGCATTTGTTGGAGTTTGTGTTTGTTGGCTATGTTGGAGTTTGTGTTTGTTTGTTGGCATTTGTTGGAGTTTGTGTTTGTTGGCATTTGTTGGCATTTGTTGGAGTTTGTGTTTGTTGGAGTTTTTTGTTTGTTGGATTTTGTGTTTGTTGGCATTTGTTGAAATTGTTTGTGTTTGTTGGCATTTGTTGGAGTTTGTTGTGTTTGTTGGCTTTTGTTGGATAAGTGTGAATTAGCCATTAGTTTAAGAAATGCACAATTATCTAACATGAATGGACAATGCCCTTATATTAACATTATCAAAGGTTAATACTTATACTTTTACAGTATATAATCATTTTACTAATTTAAAATATATTGTTTATTCCACTTTGGCTAATGCATTAATGATGTGAATGAATATTATCTTTTCATTATCAACGATGCAAACAGTACTGAAAATGGATAGCAGTATTGATGACACTCTTTAATTCCATCTTTGACTAATAGAGGATCTTCTGACCAGCTCTGGAGTGGAAAGCAATATTCAGAATATATAATTAAAAAGGAAATAGACACAAAGGATGCTACTTCTGATATTAATCATATAAAAGTTTGAATGTCAGTGAATGAGAATCAGATCGTTACTGTGAGTGTCTCATCAACTCAACCTGAGACTCACACATTTTTTTCCCGGATGATCAAAGTCTGAGTGAATCTGTGCCTGCTAACTCTGTAGAAAACCTTCAGATGGTTGTAATGAACAGTATGTCAAAAGAAATGACAACAAAGTTTATTTTTGTTCTCAGATAAACAGTAGTTGCTGTTATTTCCAGGAGAAAGAATGTAGTTCGTAAAGGTGTTTCTGAATGTTTTACTAACGTTTCGAGGGCCGGTTACATAATATCATGTGCCAGCACAGGTGATGTACGATAATATTTATCCGTATTTTTATCTTAATATGTGCATCCGGAACCATTTCATGTGTTTTTATTTGCCGAAGCTGTAGCAGGTCATTACTTAAGTCTCTCTCTCCATCCCAGCATCTCTGTCATGAGTGAAATTTGGAGGAGAGTAAATTGAATTTGGTGTGCTTCCAAAATATCCTTGTGTTTATTTGGCCCGGTCGCAACCTTATGAAGGCCAGTCTGTCCTATTTTGTTGTTCAAGGCAAGCTCTCTCCTCTTTTTTCCTCGCTATTTCGTCTGTTTTTGAGGTACTGCGTTTACACCCTTTAACCCCTCACTGTGTGTGTGTGTCGTGTGGACATAGGGTTGTTATTAAGTCATCTCGAAGCAATGTATGTGAACGTCAACAAAAGAAAATTGCAAAGCACAATTTATTTAACCCAGTCCATAACTATATCACAGCGCTCTATATTGCATTGTCTTTGCTTGCATTGAAGTACAACATTAAAGCTAGGCATATTTGGATATTGTAGTCAGATTTTATTCGAAGAAATGATAACTTCAGAGTTCTGTGATAATCAGGTTATGCTTTCACATATAAACAGCGCTCCAAAACAAAAGATAAGCCAGTGTTCCTTAACACAGCCATTACAAACTCACAAACAGATGAATAAAGCTTTTGCATTGGGCTCTTCCTGAATAAAGTACAAACAGAGCCTGAAACTCTTCGAAAAGTAGTTTATTTTTTAAATTAAATATTTTAAATGAGTTGTTTTATTTAATGATAATTTTATGCGTTTGCCTGCTTGTGTGAAACTATAGCGCAGATTGAGTAATGGGGTTGCAGTAAGAAGTCATTTGGGACAAATGTGGGATTGTAGTTGTTGATGGACTTAAAATACAGTAAAAGGATATTTCCCCCAAAAATAAAAATTCTGTAATTATTTACTCATTCTTTTGTCATTTCAAACCTGTGTGACTTTCTTTCTCTTGCAGAACACAATAAGAAGATATTTTAAAGAATGTTGGTAATCGAACAACGGTGGTACCCCCGCCTTGCGTTGGGTTTGTGTCCATACAATAGAAGTGAATGGGTACTGCCGTTGTTCGATTACCAACATCAAATATCTTCTTTTGTGTTCTGCAGAAGATAGAAAGTCATTTAGGTTTGAGTAAATGATGAAATAATTTTCATTTTTGGGTGAACTATCCCTTTAAGTAATAGTTTGTTTCGCTCATATGATTTCTTTTCCTCATTTTTTTTAATGAAAATATCACTTCATACACATTTTAATGCTCCAGAAAGCGCATCCATCCATCATTCAAGTAATTCAAATGACTCAAATTATTAAATTAATTAATTATTATTAATTATCAATCAAATTATTAAATTAATTATTAATTAATTATTAATCAAATTATTAAATTAATAACTCAAGTTATTAAATGTCTTCTGAAGTGAAACGATAGAACTGTGTGAGAGAAAAATCCTTATTTTGTGCTAATTTAGTAAAATTGCAAATTTAGCTAAATTCAGATATAGCTACTGTAATGTTCCCAGCTTCTCATCTCATTGCTTCTCGCTTGTCTCATGCTAGAGTATCATATCGTCACATGACAAGGAAGAACCAATGTCATGTACTCTTTTAATTTTGCGACAGAGAAGCTCTTTGCATTTGTAATGGCTCTGCTTGTATAGTTTGAAAAACAAGTCGGCATGCAGAAACTGTGCCGCATGAATTGGCAGAAATGTTGTAATAGGTTGCGGTGGGCGGAAGGTATTCTCTGCTCTGTTAGGCGTCATCCTCTGAAGGAGGGCATTATTTTACAGTTTCATCATTGAAAAACGAACATGTGCGCAAAGTGTCACATACCTGTAAATGGAAAGAGATGTGTTTGTATAAATATACTAAGGGGATTTATTTCATGTTTTATTTAAACATGAAAGTGTTCATGTTTTCCATCAAAAGAGTTTGAGTTTAATGTACAACTGGCTTTTTAGGGCAGCGTGTCAAGTTGAACTTTTACAAATGAATTCTTCAAAGGTTTTCGCATTCGATTTTGATCTTTAAAAAACAAACAGTCCGGCATTCTGCACAAATTCAGCAGTGCTATGTTGATTTATGTTATGATTTATCCACTTTTCTCTCTTAATCTCTGTCCTATCGCCATTACAACAATACACTGTCTGATGTTAGCTAGAAAGAAAGGAAAGTTATTTTCCCAACACTGTGCACACTGTACGTTTGAGGACCTATTATGACAAATTCGGACAACTCTTCTGTTTATTTATGATTTGTCTCAGATAGCAAGGTCAATATCATATGATCAAAAGATAATGGGCATCATTCATGAAACACGAGCAGAACAAATTGTTGTGTAAATCGTTCGTCAAGTCATTCAGGCGTAAAATGTTCGTATTTTCAAAATGTTAGTTGGTACGACAGAAATGTACACTTGCTCCCTCACGTGTAAATGGGGCGTAGAATCTTTTTTCGCCACAAAGAACCTTTTGTGATACAGAAAGGTTCTTCAGATGTTAAATGTTCTTTATGGAACCAAAAGGTCTTCTATGGCAGCGAAGAACCTTTAAAGCACTTTTCAAGAGTATACTGTATGCAGAGCACACTTTACTGTACATCGTCTCTTACAGTGCAATGCTGTCAGCTTGACCGTGCATTTATATATCGCTGCTGTCCTTCTGAAACCTGGAATCTCCATTTTTTGGTCATAAATCATTATTATTAGTCGCCCTTTATGTTTGTTACTGGTTTTGGAAATATCTAACCAATAAAAATGTATTGAAAAGTGCTTCTAAACTCAGATCAGTATTAAATCACCAAAAAATAAATTTCCTGAAAAACAGTCAATTTGGACATCGACGATTTATTGCATGACTTCATACGTGAAATAGTGAATATATGATCATTGAAATTTTACACTGTTTTTACTTATTAATATACATTATATATATATATATATATATACATTGTATTACAAATTAGGCGATTACTCCTTGTAATTGAAAATAACCCAAACGTTTGCGCATAATGTAGTTATTCATTCTCAGCCGTATATTCTGATGAAATTACTTTTTTGCGAGCATGTGCATTGAGATAAATGGGAATGCCAACATATACCACAGCATTCTCCAGCTTTCTTCTATACAGTCTTGATAACATCTGATCCTGTGACAGCATTACATTCCCTTTTAACAATTGCATTTCCCTTTTTCAAATCTAGCACCTCTATTTTTACCGTCTAAACATTTATCATCGCATGAATGTGTTTACTTCCGTGAGACCTATTTTCAAATAGTAGGCAGTGTGCAGTTTGCAGTAGGCAGAAAGCTAGTATTATGCGTGGGTGCGTGTTTGTGTGTTCATGAGTGGGAAGAGGAGATCAAGAGAGAGACGCAGACGGGGAAAGACACTATGTCTGCGCTTCGATGTGGTCCCGAACATAAGAGAGCGGAGTAGAGCAACAGTTTGCTGCAGTATTGTCAGAATGCCAACACTACACTGCATACTTTAATTCGCCTGCAGATGGCCATATCCATAGCAACTAATGTCCGCCCTGCTATTTACAGGTGGCAGCTGGATGCTGCGCTGATGAGATTTGGGGTTAGATGCTCTCACTAGCAGCTATTACAGTGTAAGGAACACAGAAGCGCTTCACGTGACCGGGCACGTTTTCCTGCTCCTCTGCATCTGAATGCAACATGATGCAGTGAGCAATGCATCGACCACGCTGTCGCTGGTTTGCCCTCGAAGGCACCGTCACGGCACGCATATAATGATCGAAGAAATTCAAGTGAGCTTTAGACAAAATTAATGAAATATGTTGTGCTCACAATAATTATTTCTTAGTTATATTGACTTATAATGAATTGTGCCCAGTGATATTTGCATGTGCTGTCTGCGTTGTTTATTTGCACGAGTTCGCTAAAGAAATGATGCAAACATTAAAGAATAGCATGCCTGATGCCAGAGCAAATGTTTCTTTTTTCTTTATTCTCAAATGTTGCTCTTTTATTGCTCAGGAGATTTGTTTTTCAAGTTCTCTGTTGTTTTATTGAGTTTTAACAGATGAGCCCAGTATGGAGGTGTGTGTAGATTGGAACATGTAGATTGTGGAGGTAAAGTAATCTGGATTTGATGAGAAATGTTTGAGTTGATATTGAGATATTAATAATATTGACTTTTGGTTGCAGATTTAACAGATATCAGATGTTTAGGAGAAATAATAGAGATAGTAAAGCAGCAGGTTCTGATGATGCAAAAGCAGCTGACTTTTGTGAATCGGATGGATGCATTCTGTACATACATTCTACATCTAATGCGTATTCTTGCAGAAAATGAGCACTTGCATTGAAATGAGAGTGTGTTTGTACTGGAAAGCATTGCTGAATTAATCCGACTTGACTAAACAAAAATAATGCATTTTGCACCTGCTTACGTTGGATCGCAGGCAGGTCATGAATTAGACGCAGAATTTTGCGTTGAACTGCTTGGATAATTCGACTAATGTTAATTCAATATAAATGAGTTTATTTTATATGAACTAATTGAATAAAAGACACGCATAGATACATTTAACCGGTGAATATCCATCTCTTTAAAGCAGATTCACATGATCCCTGCAGGTGTGGATACAGTCAACAGTAAAAAGCTCATAAAGCAAATTAAAATTAAAAATAAAAAGAAATCGTGTCTTACTCATAGTATGGCTCTTCATATGTCTTATTTTTACATTCCAAATACCGTAACATTAGCTTTAAGCCATTAAACTCCTCCTAGATCCAACTTTCGTATGTCAATGTGATTAGACTCTTAATAGAATAACATGAACACCACGTTTTCTTTATCAAAACCTTTATGAAATGATTCCAATTACAGTTTTACCGTAATGACAGATATAATGCTGGGTTCACACCAAACGCTCCTTCCACGCTCTTTATTACTCGCAGGAAAAGTTTCGCGTGAGTGACGTGAAATTACAAATATTTTCAACCTTCGCAGAAGACGATATTGTGATATAGTGTTGTTCACGTCGCCCGATTCGCATCATTTGCACCGTCTGCCGCGAATTCGCTTCTGTATGCGTCTTTGCATTGACTTTGTATGTAATTTACAGGCGTAAAATGCTTAATTCGCATTTGGTGTGAACCCAGTGATTTTTAATGATTCATTGTGCAGCTTTACCGAGAATCCCAAAACAAATATGACTATGTAGTACAAAGCTTTTTAAAACTAAATATAGTGTATGCATTAAATATTACTAAGAAATATTGAACTAGTTCTTGCTTTGGGCTTAATGGCTCACATGACTGCTTCACATGACTAAATAGGCGGAATTGTTTTACAAAGCCACTGTTTTACCAATCCACACTACAACATATAACACATTTTAAATGCATTCACATTGCAGGGCGTTTTCAAAAAGCTCTGCTTCAGTTGACAAAAATGCTGTCAGTGTAGACAAAAACATCTTTGTGAGGACAAGGCCTGAGACAGTGGACTTTGGTTTTTGTGATTACCTCTCTAATAAATACAGTAGGTGGCGGTGACCCAGTATTAGTCATTAGTCACTCCTGATTAATTCATTTCCCCATCAACAGTGTGCAATAATAGATGAGTTACCGAGAAAAGAATTGAGCTATTCAGCTAGTCAACCGAAAGGACAATGATACTTGGAAAAAGCTATTCCATCCTGCCCCATTCCAGGAAAAGATTGTCATGACAACATGACAACCAAACAAAAAGAAAGTGGGTGATTATTCATGTGTAATAAAAATGAAGAAATAGTGGAAGAAAGAAGTGTCCCGGACTGATATTTTCATTCTCCGTAATGTTTTTTTAAAGACTGCTTAAACACACACAAAGATATTTATATTAAGTTTGATTTCATGTGAAGAACACATCTACTAGTACCTTTCAAATGGCTAACAAGTTAACAAATGACTTTATACTTTTCTAGTTAAAAACGTAACATTCTCTTGTCACGCTATGTACACGACTTTTTCCCTTCTCATTGCCGATACAGGTAGTTTTCCACATTTAAAGATATTTTACATGTATAATATTATAGTTCTTTAATGTCTTATTGTGTAGGATTAATAAAAACTTACTTGGACATGATGACTTCGCTTGTTTTTTGCAAAACATGCTATGAGATTGACAGTTTCAAATGGTTATGGTCATGAGAATTGGTAAGGCCTTTTTTGTAAAAACATTTTAAAACTGGTTTAAACTGCCAGTAAGAGTTTTGAAATGAATGCCTTTAAACATGTCTTACCTTGTTTTAAATGAATATAAAGGGAATTTGTTGATACGTGTGTTTTTTTTAAGAAAATCATCTTGAAACCAAGATTTCGTGAGAATCACCCAAGTATACTCTATAAGGTGTTTGCAAATGTTACGTTAGTTAGTATAGAAAACAAAAAATAAAATAAAACACTTTGTGGAACTAAGAGTATACTGTACACTACACTTTATTGATCCATCGTTGGGTAAAATATGGACAAACCCACTGTTGGGTTCAAATAATTTATAACGTTCGGGTTTGTCCATTTTTGGCCCAATGCTGTACAGAAAAAGTCTTGCTGTTCTTCATAGGGTTTGTGTGTCACTCGCCTGCCTTTCACTTTCAAATACGACAACTAAAAATATGTTGTTGTTTGAACAGCATTGGAAATTGCATGACTTGCCTTACTTTGTATAGCGAGATCAAACTGTCAATTTGACACCCGTCAAGATTTATCTAAACAACTCTGAAAGTGTTTATTTCAGGTAGACGAGACCCCCGCCCGAAAGAAAATCCCTCTCCCGTCCTCAGCCTCCCACTCACCCGCTTGCCAAACTACAAGAGAAGCGGGTTAACCTTCTCGGCCTCGCCTCTCCCACACATACAGCAAGATTTCCAGATCTGCTCAGCAGGAGGTCCGAGCATTTCTTCCATCTATAAACTTTGTGTTTTGGAGTATAGACTTGCTACGGCATTGGAGAAATCACACGCTTTTATACAATCTGCCACGCAGAACAAGATTTTTCCTTTAATCGCAGTTTAAAGAGTCTCCGTAATGAGACAAAAGACATGGAAAAGATAAGGGTTATTTTCAAAAACGATGCGAAATTTGAGAGCAAATCTTTTTTGAAGACATACTCGAGAGATTAAAAGCACTATAGGCTATATAAAAATATAATCGATTTGGCTGACGCACTCCAGCCTAATGCCAAACACAACCATTAAAGGATTATCGTGGATAATTGCTGCTTCTCCTACATCTGCCCTCCTCAGACCCGGAACGCTCAGGGTTCAACAAAGACTGATGGGAGATGATTTGCATTAAAACATGACAGTGTCCCCCCAGAGCGGTTATTGTCACAGTTAATACTCTCTGTGCTTCTGCCGAGCGCTGATGGCTCTGTGCCTCTCACCTGCAGCTCTGGAACATTTTCACTGCACACCGCGCCAGCCTCGACATCTCATTGTGTTAGTGCCATCAGATTCCCTTAAAGAGGATGTATTCTGCACGTGTACGTGTGTGAATCTCAATCTCAATTATTTTGATGACAATTAATCATCGATATTATTTCTGGATTTTTGAGTCATTTCTGCTATGCGCAATTACGTATGATTCTCAGCGCTTTAATCCAGAAATATGTATACACGTGAGTGACAAAGTCAGTACAATGCTGTGTATGCATACTTTAAAGTGTGAATCACATATTGATATATTTTTCAATTATAGTAATTATATTAATTATTATAATAATCGCATTTAAATAATTTATGATTAAATATTTTATATGTATAACCTAACTGTACTTTTTATATATTTATACTTGAATAAATATCTCTTTAATTTAAAATTTGTAAATGTAATAATTTATGTGAAATATGCCCAAACGGGTTCTTGGGTTTTATTTTTATTTCTTTAAGGTTCTGTATAGTTTTAGTATCATACATTGAAAACATTTGTTATTAAGCTACGCTCTTAAAAATAAAGGTGCTTAAAAGATAGAAGAACCATTTTTGGTTGCACAAAGAACCATCTCTTTTTTTATCATCTGAAGAACCTTATTTCACCACAAAGAACCATTTGTGGAACAGAAAGGTTCTTCAGATGTGAAAGGTTCTTTATGGAACCTTCAACGAAGAACCTTTCGAAGCAACTTTTGTGTTGCACTCTGCCGGACTCACAGATGAGATCTCTTTAAAATCTTGATTATTTCTCCTAGACATTATGCAAACAGAAACTCTTGCTCAAACTGAGCTCAGATTTGTCATTTCTCATCACATTTACTCAAATCCACATTATTTCACCTCTACCATCTACATTCATTTACACCTCCACACTCTTCAACATTTACCCTCTCATTTGTTTCTCTCTTGATTTCTCCTGAGCAATTTTAGGTGAAACATCTGAGACCAAATCTCTTGAGCTATGAAAGAAGAACTTCTAGCACGGATCGAATAGTAGGCGGTGATGAATGAATACAGACAGTCATGTTCATGTGCCAATGCTTGACATACTGTCCACAGTTGAAAGAGAATGCATACTTAGCACACGTGAAGCCGCTAAGGTCAGAGAAAAATCCAGTTTTCCTCGAAACATTCTGAAGTCTCTCTGTGATTTCCTTCCTAAAGGTTCCCCATTAATCTTACACGAAGGAGGTCCCGTGTGAAGCCCCGCAACAAAATGAACAGAATAGATGAATAACTGTTGGCTCACTTGTTTTGACACGCATCATCCGTTAGTCAGCCATAATGCGGCCAGAACTGGAATATTCATGGGTGAGAAGCGAGCGTGACGCATGCGAGCGTGAGGATGCTGAGAGCAGGACCTTTAAAGGTGTAGAACTGTCCGATGAGGTGGCCGGTTCTCCTGAGGTTCTCCTAAAGTTGGTGACACAACAATACTTTGCTAATTGGTCCGGCAAGCAAAACAATGAGGTGTGAAGAGAGAGAGAGAGAGAATGAGAGAGAGAGAGAGAGAGAGAGAGAGAGAGAGAGAGAGAGAGAGAGAGAGANGGAGAGAGAGAGAGAGAGAGAGAGAGAGAGAGAGAGATACTGTTGAAAAGAACAGAAGAAAAGCGGCTGCTGTCACAACTGCGTAATGATACATCCTCATCCGTAGAACTAAAGATGCATTGTATACTTTGCATGCCGAATGCGGCAAACGTGCAAAGAGGTTTCTAGCTTTGTAAAGAACGCCACACAAAAGCATCCATAATGTATCGTCCCGAATAACAATGAAGGCAAATTATAACTTGTTTCACGCAAACCGTGTCATTATGAAAGCCTTTGTTATTTCACAGAAAGAAGTCAAGAGTTTTAGATCAAAGGACAAAACGAGAAAGCAAGTGGCCTTGGTTTTTCAAAGTTATGATCTTAGCTCCACTAGAACATTCTGAAGACAAGGATATGTGACATATCAGCTTTATGGTGACATTGTAGAAGTTCACGCTCCGGCGGTCAGCGTTCATTCAGAACCTCTGCACAGCGTGACCCTTTCTACTCGGATAAACTCGCATCTTGCTCGCTTCTCTGAGCTGCGCCATCTCTTCACATTCTCCACAGAGGGAGGACAGAAATCCCAGGCAAAAGTTGAAGAACGTTTTCCTGGTTCAGACCCATTTGATGGTAAGTGAATGTAGCAGGGCCGGCCTTCTCTGAGAAAAGCTTTGGGGCTAAAGACAAGAACCGCACGCGCTCGGGAATGATGCATGAGTGAGAATGCCATGGTGGAAAAGCCAGATATGACAGACAGAAAACAGGCCGGCCGGCCGGCAGCGCGTAGGCAATCGCTCTGAAACGCGTGATGTAGCTCGACCGACACCGTAAATGAAAGCCGTGGGAGAACCCGGCCACGCAGAGGAGTCCACCGCGGTTATGCAGGAGGTGGAAAGCTTCTCACTCTTCAATTCATGCCTCACTCGTTAGAATATCTCATGACTCACCCAGCATTCCACCTCGAGTTTTCTCAAAGGAAACCAGTGAACACTGCAAGCGTGTGAGGGAAATGTGACGCCTCTGACCATATCTGGAACATCAGGTTCCTCTTCAATTGTACTGACAGGTTTACCACCTTACTTGCGTATACATTTGGGCGGTCTCAGTCAAATCAGACCACCAACTGACGTAGATTTGTGGGGGTGTGGCTACACGAGGCGCTTCAGGCAGGTCTGGGTGAGCATTCACTTTTACATAGAACAATTAGCTGTAATTGTTGAAATACATGAAGTAGAGGTAAACTAATCTGGATTTCAGTGAATGTGATGAGAAATGTTTGAGTTGATATTGAGATCTTCACTAATATTGACTTTTGATTGCTGACGAGACAAATCTGAGCTCAGTTTGACACATTGTTGACATCTCTTCTCAAAAGGTCAGTATGTTTTTTAATTTTTTTACTGGAAAGCACGAGAGATGTAAATAACTATGTAAAATACGTCAAACAAATAGAAATAAAAAATTATTTGGGACTAAACGCATAGAAAGTCTAACCATAATTTCTTTGATGGCCTTGTCTGTACTTTCTCTTTCTTTCCCCCGTTGCGATCTGATCTATTCTCTCTCTATTCTCTTTGTCTGCTCATTTCATTCCCCAGGCCAGAATCCAATTGCACAGGCCCCTGTCGCTTTCATACTGAATTTCATTTAGCTCGAGCGCTGTCTGTGAGCGCTCTCGGATGGATCGCTTCTCCACGGAGCAGCATGGCACTCTCCCGGTCAAAAGCTCACCGCGTCTGCGGGTCGGCCCTCGTGCATCACGGCACGCCGTAGTGATCAATCAACATCAGATCAGAGAAGTCCAGTGATAGATCTTGGATTACCTCCACCGGCTGAGAAATGACGGTCAGCAGACGGCTGGCGCTCCATCTCTGTGAGTGGCCCGTAGGACACGGCATCTCCGCGCCAGCTTCAGGACTCCGGATTATCTCCTTCATTCACCCAACTCCATCCTTTGTCTTCTTTCGTGAGTCTCGCCTCTACATTTTTAAAGAGCGGGAGTGTTTTATTCTTTTTGTGAATATCTAGACTTCGCTTCTCAGAAGAGATTCCAGTGTGATGGTTCATGGGTTCTGAAAGTAATGAAGAAGAAGAAGTGGCAGGGAAGCCGAAGGAAAAACAGCATCAGAAAGCTGTCAAACGTGTTCCCGATCCCGATCTGCCGCGATGAAGCAGTGCTCCCAGCCTTTGGCCAAGCAGAGCATCTGAATGATAAAAAAAGATGTTTTCTTTCACGGTCAGAGGCTGTAGCTGAAATTAGACTTACTGTGGCTGAAAGTGCAACTATCATCACAGATGTACACTGTACCAGCTGTGGCCTTGTTTCAACACACACAAACATCTCTATAAGCTCAGAAGGACATGCCCAAACAATAAGCATTCTGCTGGATTTGTTTCAGGTACATGTCAATGAGTTTGTATGTGGACACATTTCTCTACAGATTAGATGTCAGTGGTCTGTCTGTTTGTCTTATTGAGATTTTAAAATACTGAGATTTACAGACCTGCGTAACTAAATGAAGAGCAAATAGAGCTTTTGCTGAAGTCTCATGTGAGTCAGAAATGTGAGAAATGTGTGTGTCATGAGAGTTTGAGAAGAGATGTCAACAGTGTGTCAAACTGAGCTCAGATTTGTCAACAGTCAATATTCTTGAAGATCTCAATATCAACTCAAACGTTTCTCATCAAATGTACGCAAATCCACATAATGTTTCCTTTACTATTTACATTTATTTTACACCTCTTCATGTTCTTTAACAAATGTGCCATCTGTTTCTATTTTTAGCCAGTTTAGGAGAATCATCTGAAATTAAGCCGATACCGAAACGAAACACAACTGAGAACGCCATCAAATCTCCTGAGCTACGAAAGAGCAATAACCTCTGGGAACATGACTTTGGTAAATCTCCAACCATAGCGATGAAAACATATCATAGAAATGTTTGGGTGGGCTTTTTTGACTTATACTGTATGACTTGCCATGTGTCTGAAATCTCATTCTTCCATACCATATATTAGGTGAAAACCAGTATCAGTCACGAATAGTATGTCTGAAATCTCAGTATGCAAAAAACAGAAATACCCGGATGGTCTAGTGCTTCCGTTGAGATTGTCACGAAATCTTGGTTTCAAGATGTCAAACATGATTTTCTTAAAAACACTTGTATCAACAAATTCCCTTTATATTCATTTAAGACAAAGTATGACATGTATAAAGGCATTCTTTTCAAAACTCTTACTGGCAGTTTAAAACTGTTTCAAAATGATTTTACAAAAAAGGCCTTACCAATTTCTCATGACCGTAACCTATCAATCTCATAACATGTTTTGCAAAAAACAAGTGAAGCCATGATGCCTAAGCAAGTTTTTATTATTCCTACATAATAAGACATTAATGAATAATATTTTAACAGAATAGTATACATGAAAAATGTCTTTCAGTTCACCTTTCAGTTCACCTTGAAATCAAAATTGTGTTATTTTTTACTCGCCCACATGACATTAAACATGTTTTGAGACCTCTCGCTGTCTTCAGAACACAAATAAAGATATTTTAGGTGACATCCGAGAGATTTCCAGGCCTCATGTTTATAGTTTTTGTCAAGGTCCAGAAAAGTACTTCGTTAAATGGTCGATCCGCTCATAGTGGCTCAATAAAAAAAATTTGAAGCGACGACAATACTTTATGTTCGAAAACTAAACCAAAATAACGACTTTAAGACTTTAGTCTTGTCAGTCTATGGTGCACTTCACGAGAGCACTTCGACGCGTGCGCATTCGGTTTGTGTGCCGAGAATATATCGATTAAACTTGTTATTTGGGTTTTCTTCACATAACATTTTTTTTAAACGTTACGGAGGATAAGAATATCTGTTAATCATGTTTTGGTCATTTTTTGTCATTTAAGAACATCTAGTAAAACATCCAATTGTTTTTTTCACAATATTTTAATTTCACTCGGTTTAAATTACAACATACTGTATAATGCACTCAGACAAATAGGGATGCGTTACGGTTATGAGAATTTTAGCAGAAAAAGCAATAAAATACATTAATAATTAATTCCTATGTCAAAATTATGTTTTGTCCAATGTAGAGAACACATTTATCTTTATTGTGACCATTTTTTGTATCACCAAATTGGATGTTTTATCATGTAAATCATTACTGCCATGATATTTCAGTGGTTTCGTGAGAATCACCTATCCCATGATGCCACGGGAGCTGAGCAACAGTCAAATGTAAAAGTTAATCAAATAAAAATAGCGTGAAAACGTTTAGGCAGATGTCCGTTTCTCAAATGTGAGTACATACAAATGAATTTCTCGTGACAATTATGTTTTCACCAACGCCTAGGTTGTTGTTAACACGTCATAGGTCAAAGAGCATATGCACATGTAATTCCGCTACAACAAATACACGCACAACGTAAGCGCATTAGGATGCGCTGTTTGCTGTGACTGATTTTTTTGTCTCCGGACGAATGATTTGAGACATTTAAGACGAAACTAACCGCAAAGGAATTCAGGAAATATCATTTAGCTAAAGCATTGCCACTACACGTGTGTTGTGTTGACCCACTGGACAGTAGGGGGTGGGGTTCGCTGTAACTCATTATCAGTTAAAGAGACATGCACCAAAACAGGTTGCTGGGAGCAGAGCTGTTTTTGACGAGGCAAGAAGGGTTTTGTTTACACAGCCATTGAGTGAAATATGTTCCAGACATTTCATGAAGACCCTAATAAATCATACCAACTTGTTGAAAGTGCTCGTCTGAGGAGACCTTTAAAAGCAATCTCGAATTCCTGTACAAATTACATAATTACTCACAATTTTAGGGGGACTAAGCTAGAAATGTAGGGTGGCTAAAGCCCACCTAAAAAGGGCCTAGCGACGCCACTGTATAGAACGTACTGATTTAACGGTCGATAGGTAGGTACTTATTCACATTTAGTACGTACTGTCACAGTATGTGATTTCGGATGCATCTTTAGTCTTTTGCTGGTATAACTACCTAGCAAGCATATACTAAACGTCATGGAATCCACTCCTAGCATTATTATGATGAGTCTAATGACAAATTTCTTTAAAAAAAAAGAATAATCTTTGGATAAAAGCGTCTGCTAAATGACTAAATGTAAATTTAATCTATATACAACATTTACATATTTACTTTTTTCGCTATCATAAGTGTTCATAATAATCAAAAATATTCATTAATTTTCAATTCCGTTGAATGAATGTGCATTATTGGAAAACAGCTTTACAAATTTTTTTTAATGTTTTACTTTTGAAGGTCCCAACAGCTGTGACCGCTGATCGCCAATATAAAAGCCACCACCATCAGAAGCACCTGCCTCCACGGCCAACCTCATAAAAGACCCTCGGCTTAATGTTCTGCCCTCCTATGATCTTCATACCTCGCGCACCAGCACTTCAGCACAGAGCAATTCCTTACTCTCATCTTGAACTTGATGGCTCTCAAAAAGGCATCTAAGGCCTTTGCTTGAGTCCTGTGAAATGAGGTTGGCTCCTTTTGTGGAAAACAGCTCGCAGCGGTGGATTAGAGTGGGGAAAGCCGCCAGAAACCTCACAAACCAGCATGCATTAATGATTCTGACATTCATTGCAAAACAGAATGCTCGGTGAAAATGTACGTGGCAGGACCATTCTTGAGAGAAGCTCAAGTGGTTGAGGTGACTCAACATACGTAAGCAATGCTCTACCACAAATAACACATCTGAAATAAAATATCAGAATAGACAATGAAAGCATTTCAACTTTCATGTATGCAGTATACAGTATATACAGCACCAACTCATTCGACACAGTACTTGCACCTTTAGATCTTCTTGGGCTAAGATGCATAGCTCGAAAGAAACAATCAGTTTGTCCTTGCTGAACAATTTATTGATTCATTGGTCATCAAGGACCAAACCCAAATCCTTTGAATCCCATTAGTGCTGGGATGGTAAGGGGGAAAAATAGCAAAAATCAATCAACGAGGCGTTCAATCAGAGCGTAAAGGGAACAAACACACCTTGGAGGAGCGTAGACCCGAAATGCTCATGAGTTTGTCACGGTCTCATTCACCGTCTGTATGTCCAAGCGTAATCAGTGTCTTTAGATCAAGGTTCCTTTTTTTAAATCATAAATGCATGTTGGTTTGATATGTTTGTAATCCAGTGCAGTCGTCAAATCTTTTTTTCAGCGTGAATGAACCTGCAGCCCATTTTAAGCACTGCCTGAAATAACCTCATCAAAACAAAATGTTTGAAATTCATGATACTCTTAGTACAACTGGGATAATATTGGTCTTTTTGTGTAAATTAAATATGATTCTTTTTAACCTTAGAGGAAAAATTATTTTGAGGCATAAAGAAAGCATACAGTCCTAAAAATGGATAAGATCATGATTTAAAACAACCAAGGATGTTTTACAGTGTACATTTATTGAAATGTGATCAGTTGTCTATTTGCATAAACAAAAATATTTCTTTGAAACTGTTGGGTTGTTTCAACTCATCGTTGGGTCAAAAATGGACAAACCCAACCCTTGGGTTAAATTAACCAGGAAAATGTTTATATTTGACCGAACATTGGGTTAAAACCCAGCATATTCAGTTGAAACATCAATTGAAATAATTAATTCAGTTCATTTATAACCCAACTGTTAGGTTTGTCTATTTTTGACCCGATTCTGGGTTTATATAACGCATTATTTTGTAGAGTGCAACAGAGTCCATATACTTTTTGGGTCATTATAAAATCTTGATTTATAAAAACTTGATTGTAGAGTATTTTAAATACAACATTGGGAAAAAATCTGGGTTGTTTTAATCCCATTGTTTGGTCAAATATATATATAACCCGTATAGGGTTATAAATGAACCAATAGTTGTTACTCAATAGCGAAGCATTTTACAAGTGTATGTAGACCCCCTACCTAAACCTACCTACCTACAGTGCTTTCTATCTTTTTAAATACAAAATAATTATTACATATACACAATAAAAATATAAACAGATTAGACAATGCTTCTTGTATCTGTCCATTCAAACTGAAAGCATTTAAATCTGATCTTCTTCTGACACGTTGCATTTGAGTACATTGTAAACATTATTGTTAAAAAGACTAGTTTAGAAGCTGCCTTAATTTGATGTTAAACTGAACTGCCTTAAAACAAGTCATCTAACTTATATACATTAAACTGACTTTTATTTTGTGTAACTTATACATTTAAGTGACTTGTAAAGCCAATTTGATTTAGAATACATATGTAAGTCAGTTTTTGAACTACAGTTTTTAGGTTGAATTGTGTACAGTATAGTGTAACCTTGGCCCACTTCAGACTAGCTCTGCAAATTCTAAAACCTCAGGTGCAGAACTGATGTTATAATGCACCGTGTTTTCTCTGGGCCTCCACCAGGCTTGATTTGAGTTCTGAACGCGCCACACCGGCATGTAGGCCACGTAATGTGATTGAAAGTGTTTATTTATTGCATAACAGACCAATTATATTTTCTCAGGTGAAAAAAGTGACTGTAAAACTCCCCTGCCATTGAAGAATGAGGGACCTGTTAAAAAATCGACAAGAACCGCCCGTGAGAGAGAGAGAGGGGGTTTCTTGCTCTGGCAGGAGGTGACGGGACTTCATTTGTTAAGGTGGGAAAAACAGGAAACCACAGAGATGAGTGGCTCTCACCAGAGGGATGGATGCTTCACGATGTACAACATTGAAGCAATGCTTAAAGAACAGAATCTTGGATGATACTTGCTTACTGACAATCGGATCATTTTAATCCAACACGATGAGATGATGTAGTTAAGCAGACCATTCATGAGTTCATGTCCCTGTTGGGTTTCATTCAGAACGTTGATTTATTTTCTATTTATCAACCCAGAAAATCAACATTACCGCCTCAAAGTTTGGAGATACGTATTTAAACTTCAAAAAATGACTTTGCATGTCCTTGCTTGTGAGTTCACAGTTTGTTGTTTCAGCGAATCGGAGTGTGTTTCAACAGTGATGATGAAAACGTTGCCTTAAGAGTATGACCTATATTTTCACATCAAAGAAATATGCAAAACAGCAGTGCAATACTGTCTCCGACATGCCAGTTGCAAACAAGAGTTATTCTGACTTTTTGTGTATATATCTTACACCCGCACTTGTTAAATAAACCTTAAAACACTTTGTGTTGGTCTTCAGTGTCATATACAGAATGGGTTACAGGGATAAATTCAAAGAAAGATTGAGCATCTGTTTAAACCAATATGGGTATTAAAATGATTTACCTGGTTTACTTGTATCCAAAGCGACTTACAAGAGTGAGGAAAACAACAAAGTGATTTAAAGGGATATGAAACGAAACGAGAAGTTGCAAAATTGGGAATTAAAGTAAACTACCGTATGTGATTTCCATCTTCAAAAACTTAAATAATACAATACAATATCAACAAAAGCCAGTTCCTTAGTGACAACCACAGGAAGTGACATCGTTTTGCCAGCACAAACATCAGAGAGTGAGGCTTTTTTTGATGGTCATTCTGTGATGTTTTGTATTTTTTCTCACTGTCAAACATAACAACCAGTGTGATTAAATGATACATATGTTCTAGCCCTTTCTACAATTGGCATTGTGTCAATATTAAGATTCTACTAGTATAATATTGTGTTGGGTTTTATTGCTGCGATGCTATCTGGTGGAATGCCATTCAATCCAATGGAACACAACTAAATGGTTTTAATGGCAAACAGTGGATGGTTCATAACAGTATTTGTAATAGAAACCATTAGAATTTACTTTTTCTTTCAGCAGGGTGATGTTTCCCCCTATGAAAATAAATCATGGTTTTACTATAGTATTTGTAGTAAAACCATAGCAACTACCAATTCAACGGTATCTCACTTAATAAAACTATGGGAAGACACATAGTATCACCAATGACAATGTTAATTCACCAAAAATCCAAAATAAACTTTTACCATACTAAAACCATCATTTATCTTCATAAGCAAGATCTGAATATATTTTTGGCAGTTTTGTATAATGACAGTCTTGTGTTAGTCCAATGTTCTGCAACAACATCTGAAATCTATCCAGAATTCATCCAGCACTGTATCTGTGCCGTCAGCATTGAATTAATTCAATAACACCATCAATCTCCTTACGTTTGTAAGCTTGTGTCGTTCAACTGGTGCTCAACCTGTAATGCCTTTCAAGACGTATAACCCCGAGAGTTTCAGCATTCAACATCAGAGGATGATGATGACATCATTAGATTGACAAACAAAACAGAATCTACCCGCTGTAGCTTTACTCAACCTCCACCACATTTTATTTAACAAAATAGAAGCAGATCAAATGTAGCAAAGCATAGAAATGTTACTCTGAGACAAACCGTCGGGGAAATGCACCAAATAAAGTAGATAGAAGCCAGAATGGGGTACAGTCTTTCACAGTGGAGTGACAAATAATCACCATTCAATGCAGGGCGAGAGAGAAAGAGAAGGAGAGAAAGATGCTTGGAAATGATGGACAGCCATAACCGGTATAACAGAAATAACAGACCCCAAGGTCACCCTTCAATTTTGGGGGGAGCACTGATGCATTTTTCCTTTTCTTTGCGTATATATGTGCAGCATGAGTCACAACACACATCTCTCCTGAGTCTACATTAGAGTCAACCATTGTCATATGACAGCAACTCCATCGGGACGTTGAATTGAGGTTCTACCGACATTGTTGTGTGCAACCTAAATCAAACCGACAGGTAAGAGAGAAAAGCATTTCCACCGCACGTGTTTTCCACCCTTTCCGCAGGAAACGGCTTTTGGATATTAAATGGACATTTCACAGGCTCGCTGTTGCTTGTTGTATTATTCAGTAAACCCAATTGAAAGCATCAGCCAACATCTTTGATCTTAAAAACAATGTAAAAAAACTAAGTTTTCTTCATGAGCATGGCTGCTTGGTCCATTATTTGAGCGTGTTTTCTGTTTTCTGTTCTGTTTGCTTGTGAAATCATTACAGTGGAATATCAAGAGTGACATTTAAAATAATGCATTGCACCGCCACATACATCTTGTTTGTAAAAATGGCATTTTGGAAACGCTGTGCAACTCGTTTCCTGTACATTTGTACCGACTGCGAATTCTATCCGAGCCATCACAGTGACTCACTTAGGCCTACTTATGTTGATCATGTCTAAGCAGGTCTTGCTTGGCCTACACAAATTTGAACTTCACCTCCCAGCATGATTTTCATAGGCTCGAGAGGCAACAGCGACATCTAGAGGCAATGTTTTCTCATATATGTACACCATATCAAGTACCAAAGCTTTCCAGTTCCCTTCTCATATTTGGACAAAATAGATGGCTTTACAAAAGCTCACAATACTTACAGTGAATAATAATAGGCTGCTTTTGTGAAGGAATACTTCATTTCCCTTAAAAACAACGATCATAATAAATTAAAATAAAGGCATCTTAGTTTATGTGCACCCTGCGACCCATCAAACCAAATCCTTTCAAGTGAACGTTCTGAAAAATATGCCATTAAAAATCTCCTCGACACACAAGATGACGAACCACTGGAGCTGCATTGAGTTTTCGCAGCATAAGCACGTCTGTGACTCGAATCGCTTATGCGCATCCCAAAGATGTCAACAGTTGGCACACTATAAGATAAACACATTTTACATTCATAAAGAAGATGACTGGGCAGATAGCGTGAGAAATCTGCTCGGGAAAAAAAGGTATAAATAATCCCCAAATCAACCAACAATCAACCGATAAAACGGAAAATTACATGCATCTGCACCTGCGCGCGCCTGTCTGCCTTCGAGAAGTAAAACGGCAAATACAAATCTAACCGACCAAAAAAAAAAATAGTAGAAATGGCACTTTTAATATAGTCATATATAGTTTTATATTTATATATATTGATAACACGAAAGAAGGGTCGCGTCAGCTTCCTTGATACTGTGGTAATGGTTCCCAGTGTGTGTTGAGACCATGCGAATCATGCAGATATATTACAGTCCCTTATTTACATTACATTCATGCGCTCGTGCACCTTTTCACGTCTTCTTGTCATCACGTTTGCAGTCTGAACAGGTAGGAAAAATACAGGGGGAGAGGGGGCTCTATACATATATATTTATATATATATAACAGTGGGCCCCATTGCAGTGTTTCATGGACGCTGCACTCAACAGAAGCGAAGAAAAAATAGGATATTTTCCCACAGAGGCTGAATGTTTATAGTTGGCTTTCCATTGTCACTGCCACGTACGCGCGCAACGCATTTTATTTATGGGTCCGTCTGTGTATTTTGCGCACGGTGAGCATCATTTGTCGGAGAGGGGGTGCGTGCCACAGTCGTAACCTCTTTGGGGTCCGTCCGCGTGATAAGCTCCACTGTGCCAATAGGACGAGTCGCAAACTGTCTGTAAAGAATTGATCTCTGACGCAGAAGAGTTCCCATCTCTCCGTTTCGATCGCTTGCGGTTGCGCAGTATGAAGACGAGCATTCCGACCACGGTGAAGGCAGACGTCACGAAAACCAATAGAAGACCGGGCACGAGCACCGATATGGACACTCTGCTGGGCTCCAGATAGGAGTTGGGGCGCGTGCCCGTGTCTGCGGGGAAAGTGCTGTTTTTGGAGAGGGAGGTGGGGGAGATCTTTTCGTAGAGCTCGGGGCACATCAAATCGTTTCTGATGCGTCGGAAATCCCGTTTCCAGAAGCTCTCGGGGGATTCGCATTTCAGGTCGCTCACGATGACATCTGCTCCGAGCTTGTCTGTCCATTGTTTGAAGGGGACGATTTTGCACGAGCATTCCCACGGGTTCCCGTGCAAATCGATCTGGATAATTGAGTTGAGCTGATCTAAGACGCCCTGCAGCGGCAGATGTGTGAAATAATTGTTATGCAAGCTTATTTTCGACAAAGAAACCCCCAAGAAGGCATCCACGGGGAGAGATTTGAGCAAGTTGTTATTTAAGAAGAGCACCCTTAGACTGGGCATGGGGCTGAAGGTGCCCGGCATGACGAGCTGTATGTCGTTATATTCCAAACTGAGATACTCCAGGTTTTGAAGTCCAACGAACATCTCGGCCATTAGCATATCCACATAGTTTTTGTCCATGTAAAGCCACCTCAGCTCGGTCAGATTGTGAAAAGTGCCATTGTCGATCACTTTGATGTTGTTCCCCCCCAGGTCGAGCAAATTCAAGCTGTGGTAGCCTCTAAGTTGATTCCTTTTGACGCTATGAATGTTGTTGTCGCGCAGATTTAACTCGTGCGCGCCCAGCGGTTTGGGTCTGAGATTAGCCACGCTCTCAATTTTTTTGCCCTCGCAGGTAACCCCGAGACCTTGCCTGGTTCCGATTAGTTTACAACTGCACGACTGGGGACAGGTCGAATTGGACGGCGGGTCTCTTTCGACTGCCCCCGTTGCCATCGCCGTGGGCTTGGTTTTCAATTGCCAATTCTCCCTCGCTTTCGGACGCCCCCTGTGATGGCCTCCCCCAGCACTATGGGACTCCGTCATCCCGCCGGTTGTTTTAAAGGGCGTGGGACGGGGGCCGCGATCGGGGCTCTCGTCCTGGGTGGGTGGCGCGGCCAGACTCGAATCCATGCCGTTCTTTGAAGGGCACAGCTCCGTCTCGGCCGTTTCGTTTAAGTCGTTCCCCTGCAGTCGAGTGGGCGCCTCGCAAATGACCCTTCCGATGAGCGCGTTCTGCGGGATGTTCTCCAGCCATTCCTTCAGGGAAACCAGGTCGCAGTTGCAATCCCACGGGTTGTCCTCCAGCAGAACCTCCACGATCCCAGGTATCTGCTCTAGAATCCCCTCGTAGGGCAACGTTTTGATTCGGTTCCCCCTCAGGTCGAGATGCGTTATGGGGACGTTTTGAAACACGTTAATGGGAAGCGCGCTAATGAGGTTGTCGTTTAAGATTAAAACTTCGAGCTTACTCAGGTCCCTGAACACCGACGGGTCGATGTCCCTCAGTAGGTTGAAGTCGGCTTGAAGGTACTCCAGGTCGTCTAAACCGAGGAACGTACTCTTTTTAAAAGAGCGTATCTTATTGTTATTGATGTGCAGCCGTTTGACTAGCTGCAGTCCCAGGAAAGCGCCCGGCACGATGTCGTGCAAGCCGTTGTTCTCCAAATGCAAGCTAACGGCATTGTAAAAGTTGGCGAACTCGTTCGGGAACAGCCTGGACAGCGAATTCCCATGAAGCAGTAGGTGATAAAACTGAGAGCTCGGACCCGTCAAATGGTGCAGATTGGTGAGGCTTTTTTTCTCGCAGTCAATGTGCAAGTCGCCTTCGACTGCGTTGCAAGAGCAGATCTGCTCCTTACACACGTCTCTTGTAACATTTCCAATAGCTACACAAAGAGCCGCCTTCAGCAACACAATCCAAAACAGCATTTTCAATACGCCAAAATCATCCCCGACATCAAGACATGAATAAGATCGGCGACAGGGAAGTAAGCGAGATCTATCTCCAGTCTAAAGAAGCAGAGGGCACTCTGTGATCACATCCATGCTATGCCCAGACGGAGACTGAGAAAAATCGACCTCTTTTTCATCGCGTCCCCATCTCGTGCTGCCCGCGAAACAGTCTCAAAGCATCCTCAACTCAACGATTCGGCGTTGCGCGATATAAATCAAACTGACCTTGTGCATTTCACATATCCGCGGCGCGCGCGGGAGCTGTTCTTTCTCCCGTGGTGCTGAAATCACACCCCGCACCGACGCTGATCGCAACGCGTCGCCGTCAGATAAATCCGTGCATTTTACATCCTCAGTTTCCCTTCCACGGGCTCGCGCTGAACGCTTTCCGGTCACGAAGACGGTCGCTGTGAGACTCTGCACTTTTCGGCTCGGTGCTCGCTGGTAGATCTAACACCCTCTGCTGAGCTACAAAGGCAAAAACCCATCGGATGAGTGAAAGAAAAAGGCTGACCGCGTAAACTGTTGGAAATGATTCCGAAGGGTTTAGATTCGTTTCATTTCATTTCAGGAGACCTTTCGGTTTTAGTCCGTGCATGGTTGTTACATCCACTCCGTTCTGCGTTTACCTCCGTCCGCAGATGGAAACGTCTTCAAAGTAGACAGCATGGCGCATTTTCACAGTCTTCCGACACGATATTCCTGTTTCCGCGCATTTTGGCGACGTGGAAAGTATTCCACACAGCACAGGTGTCGAGCTTGTTTCCCTTTTTCCTCTGCGAGCGTGCGTGCGTGTGTGTGTGTGTGCGTGCGTGGAGGGGGAACTGCAGTTGAATGCGGTAAAATAATTAACCACTCGACGTGCATGCAACAGTGCAGCCGGTGCGCTGAGCCTTCCTCGCATACTGTCACAACAAACACTGCGTCAAGACTATAGAAAGTGTGCGCACACGGGCTACGTCACAACCCTTTTAAGAAATGGCATTTAGAAATAAGTGCATTTCAGTGGGTATCCCCCTCATATCAGCGCGCTTTGTTTTATTCGCCCGTGCGCGCCAGTGAAACATCAAAGCGCACTTATTAAACTCGTGCGCACCGATTGAAGTTCGACACACGGAGTATACATTTCATTTATTATGCCAATGGATTTTTTCCCCGACACTCCACGATGTCTTGGCATATTAACAGGGTTCTTCAAAAGACTGGTTTGTGAGAATGCGGATACTGGCTCGCGTCTGTGTCTGGTATATGTGATTAACGAATGCATCTGTTACGCTCATCGGTGAGAGATATTTCTTCTAAATAGTCACTTGCCTGGTTCGGGAAAACAAATGGAAACACAAGCTCGCAACAGCCATTTTCCTTATCATCGTTCTGTTTCTGCTATCTTTAGCTGTACTGTATAAAAACTGCCTCAGTATGTCTCCGGTGCGCCCCAGAGTAATAAATCAATAAATCACGAGTCTGCATTTAAAGGTGAGAGATAATGCGAGCAATGCGATCTTTTAATGCGATTAAGTGTTTGCTCATTTCTTAGGAGCAAAAGTGTAAAGGCAATTATGATCACTGATTGTTTATGTCAGCAGTCTTATAGCCCCTTGAAGCTGAAAAGTACACGCCGGTATTTGATGATAAAGTCACTCTGGTGCAAACTACATCTACTTTCTTTTCATTATAAATACGTTTCCTGTACACATGCACAAACTGCATTCATTTTGTGATTTAACATTTGCGGTGCGTGCACTTGCACCTGAAATATAACCTTTATACCTGACATTGTTTCAAAGGTTCATTTCTTTATCATATTTATATATATATATATATTTACACATTTAGGTAAACTCCATCAGTTATTTTGAAAACGCATATTTTCGGTCTTTTATCTGGATTTCTCGTGACATCTTTGTTTAAGAGATGGACATGTGACTCGTGCACATAAACAAGCGGTCAGTTGTCATTCTGACCTTCTGGTGCAAATTTAAAAGCAACGGAGACAAATCATTATGCATCATTTGGAGCATTAGATAAACACGAGACACACACACATTCAGTTCTTCGCATCACAGACTCATCTAGTATCTTTTTTAAAAGCCATTGTCTAATTAAGTTGTTTACCACCCGAGCTGTTGCCAGTTAAATGCCAGCGCTCATTGGTATTACAGACACACGTGTTGAGAAAAATGCGTTTGAAAACCAAAGCATATGAGGGTGCTGTTTGATTTAAAATGTCTGAAAATGCCTTGATTAAACCCCTTATTAAGAATCCAAATCAGGCCAAGCTCTTATTTCTTAAAACACAGTTTTGTGCTAGAAGCAGGTGAAATAATAACACTAATTAAAATAATCATAATCACTCACTGAAAAAAAAATGCACACACAACATGCACACAAAATCTTTAATGCATCTTTATGAGTTAAGATGTGAGTTCTTTAAAGTTGTACATCGCTTTTGGCCACTATTGTGTGTAAGTGTGTGCTTGTCAGAAGCAGCGGTCGTAAATCTTGCCCCTCCACATGAAATCGTGCAGTGCGGCAGTCTGGCGTGCTGTTTGTTGTTGATGTTATGTCAATAGATTGTGGATGTTTTCAGGTCAAAACAATGCAAGCAGTTCAGTGTCTTCAAACCCCTTTGAGCCACCGGTCTAGACGGCAGTCTTTATCCTCATAAGTCCACTTTGTGAAGGACTGTTGCATACTTCACATTGAGTAGCCAAACCAAAGAAACATTTCTATTTTCTGGAAAGCAGAGAATGTTACCAGAACACTCGAGTGAAAGCGTGCCAGGTGTTTTGCTGGGGTTTGTTGGAACAATTGAGTTGTAACACCATGCATCAGTTTTTAGATAATCCGATGTTGCGGATGAAAACATGTTCATGATGGAAGCAACATTTCACGTTTGGTTAGTTATTGAAGTTGCAGTCACGCTAATGAACGTTTTTATTAACATGATGAAAATTTGGGCTGTAACACTTCAAGTTTACTATTAAGGAAACATGTGTTTTTATTATTTTCATTATGTATTTTTATATTTTTATTTTTACATTATTATGATTATATTTTTAGTTATCCTATTTTTATTCATTAATTCATATATTTATGTTTATATAATATATTTGTTTATGTACAATTTTATTTTATTTTTATTATTTAAAAAAAATGAATTTTTATTTATTATTTATAGCATGGCCAATAATATGGTCTTTCAGGGAAGGGTGGCTTTGTTGAGGTTTTGTAGCAATAATCTGAAAGACTTCCTTTTTTTTTAGTTATGTTCTGTTGAGACAGATTTGACGTGATATTGTGGGTGAAGAGACATTTTGAGAGAGAGGATTTGTTAGAATACAGTGTGTTCTCTCCAGTGTGATCTGTGGTAAAGATGACATTTCCTAAGAGTGAAATCCAGGGATAGTTGAGATCATGTTTTATCTGTCTGATAAAACTCTAAAAGAAATATCTATGAAATATTGAAATATTGAGGCTTTTTCGTTAACATAATGTTAGTTTCTTCTTTTCCAGAATTAATATTCCAAACACCTAAAGTAAAAGTCAACAAGACATGCACTTTTTAGTTATAGCAAAGAACCTAATATAGGTGGAACAGCAACTAAATAAATATCCTGTTTACAGTAAATAAAAACCAATGCAATAAGATTATGCATCAACAATCATTAGGTCATTCTGTGTCTCTTTCAAATAAGTTACATGTGGCTAAATAGCATTCTTACTCTTCATAAATGTCAAAGATCTAGAAAACAACTCTAGTTATTGGCTCTTCTTCAATTTAGCTTTGTAAATTTTTTTTCAGGATCACTATGCAGTTTATCCATTATATTTATTTATTCTCTGTAACAGTCTCTAATACTTTCTGAAAAAGGCAAAGAGGTTTGACCTGGTGTACAGGTCAAGGGTCAGCTTGGGGTAAGTCTGTGAATGAGTCCTCAATCTTCATTCACTAGTCTGTTTATATTTCCAGTTTGACACCAATAAGTCTCTACACCTTGTTGAGGGCAAATGATCTGGATCTGAGTAAAAGTGATGAGAAATGTTCGAGTTCATTTTGATCGCAGACTTGACAAATCTGAGCTCATTTTGACACATTGTTGACATCTCTTCTCAACCTCTAATGACAGAGACATTTCTCACATTTCTGACTCTTTTTCTCAGGAGAAATATCTGAGATGCACATGAGACCTACATTTAATCACATTGCTGATTATATCTGAGACATGGTAGAGATCTCATCTGTGTTTTATTTTCGATCTATGTTGCTGGTGTCCTGAGGTGCTCTCCGTGGTGCTGAACAAGACGAAGGCACACGATGATGATGGCTGGTATAAGTAAGGCACCAAGTGTAATGGTTTCCCCCTCTTTTTAATGAATTTATTTAGTTTAGAAAGTTCACTAATATAAATAAGTAAAAAATAAACACAATAAAAAATATTTCAAGAGTTCAGATGCAACACCCTCTAAATCAGATAACTTTTCGTTAAAATGAGCTTTTTTATCAGGCTCCTACATTTACTTTCAGTAATACCAGATATTTCAGACCAGGGAGAGAGTGTTATTTAGTGACTTTCAAAGAAAAATCATTTGAGTAACGCAGACTATGTGTGGAGAGCATTCACTCAACATTTTAATCTCATTTTTACGGAGGTGGACGGACCCTTTTAGAGAGTTTTGCATCTGTACTCGTCATTTTGGTTCCCCCAAAATTGGCTCAACATGTTGAATGCTCCCTCTTTTGTAAGCATTGTATAAACAATAATCTGCTAAAATAAACAAATAATCTACTACAATTGCAAAATAAAATGTCCTACTAGCTGGTAAAAGTCATGAACTGTTTGCGGTCTTTCCTTAAGTGTCGACCTGCACCATTCACATCACTCATTATACTCAATGATATCCACAGTGTGACACTGTCGCTATGTAGATGGTGGGTTGTGTGTATTTTTTAGCCGTGTCACAACATAAACCTGTAAATGTGGGAAGAAAGCTGAAAGGTGACTCAAAGGAGCATAATGTTTTCTTCCATCGGCCATGTGTTCAGGTCTTTGTGCAACATTGTGCTTTGGCCTTGGGTAAAAAAAGTGTTTTTGAAATCGAGGCGCTGCTGTAAAGTTCTGCTTTGTGAAACTCCTGAAGAGTTTTTCTTCAGTCTGGGTCAAGCTTTTCTGACCGATGACCTGCAGTTTGGTTAGTAAGTATTTGGCTTTCTTGAAATGCTATTAGTGGCCTCTAATAAAGAGAGAGAGAGAGAGAGAGAGAGAGAGAGAGAGAGAGAGAGAGAGAGAGCAAAGAAGGAACGGAAGGAAACTTTTCTATGGGAGGCCTAAGAGAACATACAGTACTTTTTAAATGTTTTTCACTCTGTGTTTAAGTTGAATATACATTTCTGAGACGTAGCGGCTGCATAACTGCAAAAATACACTTCCATTATACTTTGTACTATGTTAATTTATAATTTACATTCACCCAAAAATGAAAAGTCTTTCATTATTTACTCACCCTCATGTCATTTCAAACCTGTGTGACTTTCTTTCTTGTGCAGAACACAAAAGAAGATATTTTGAAGAACATTGGCAACCAAACAACACTGAACCCCATTTACTTCCAACGTATGAACACAAAATCACACAACATTTCTCAAAATATCTTCTATGTTCCACTAAAGAAAGAGTCACGAATGAGTTTTAGGATGAATAAACAATGATAACATGCAAATGGCCTACATATGTGTTTGTGTGCTTTGATAAACATAATCTCACAGAGGACAAAAATCGTGTTCAATCTCATTGACAAGACATCTTGACTTGAATCATATTCGTTCATGTTGTGTGTGCCGGCTCTTATCAGCACTTCAAAAGCCGGACAGCTTGAATTTTAATGAATTTCACCCCAAGGTTGTTTCTGCATTTTAGATAGCAAAAACTTCAGCTGTGCCTTGATAACAGTGCCAAGACGGTATACGTACCTATAAAACAGAGACGGCGAGCGTCAGTTTATGGAGTCATTGAGTCGTGAGGAGGCTCTTGGAGTCTTTTAGAGTCCTGCCTCTCTAATCAGATCTGTGCCCTTGGCAATCAAGAGCTCTGATGTGAGTGTAGGAGAAAACACATGCTACTTTAGCCCCCGCTGAGCCTCTTTACCACACCTAAGGATAACCAGATGTGCTCATCAAGACCATGCAGGTAAACATCTACAAACACCTTCAATTTTCATAGTAGCGGTGCTTTAAAATGCTGCAATATTGACATTTAAATTGCAGCTTTTTGTCCAACTTAAGCAAGTTTCACTCTTTTTTTAAAACCCTTAATCCTATGTCCACATTAATCCGGATACGTTTGGGATAAATATTCCTCGGAGTTTTGGCCTTTTGTCCACACAGAAAGAGTGTCCAGTGAAAACAAAGCAGACTAGAACTATTATCATTTTTATCAAACTTTCACTAATGTTTGCTTACACATACGTGTTAAGGTTGTCTTGTTGATCATATGATATGTCCTAAATAACATCTTGGTGTCGCTCACCTGCGCGGCGAGTCTTAAAGTCACCCAAAAATGAAAATGTTGTCATCATTTATTGACCTTCACGTGGTTAAAATTCTGTATGTGACTCTTTCTTCAGTGGAACCCAAAAGAAGATATTTTGAGAAATGTCTCAGTGGTTTTGTGTTCATGGAAGTCAATGGGGTTCAGTGTTGTAACCGACATTCTTCAAAATATCTTCTTTTGTGTTCCCCTGAAGAAAGAAAGTCAAACATGTATGGAATGACACGAGGAAGACTACATGAACTATCGATTTTATTGTACAGTTGGCCTCAATAAAAATTCTGTAGACCGGAGTTCACCGTCACTCAGTTGAGGTCAGATATTGATTGGGTTTGAGGATATCGGCGAAGGAAATGTTTTCAGGCTATATGTAAGCTAAACTCCATGTCAAGTGAGGATGGCAAGGGATGGAAATTAAAAGCCTTTATTAGACAAAGCGGTTGCGCAGGTGATTCCTGCACAGAAACAGGGAGGTCAAGAGCTCGGACTGAATCAGTAATCTACCCATCCAACATCATGTATACAGCATGAATAATCAGCAAAATTGTTCCTGATTGATCGTACAGGGGTTTTTCTCACGTTTACCCATTTGCCGATCTGAGATCAGTGTGTTTCCACAGGTCACGTGAGCATGTTGTTATCTAGAAAACTGAACAGAGGCCGTTTTTTGGTGTGGCCTTCCTGTCAAAGCCTCACAAGAGTCTTCACATCCAGTGTACTCTAATGTATGAGATACGTTGGATGTAATTTGCCTGACAGCCCCTAATCTTACTTCATTATTACTGCCCAGCTTTTATATCTACTTCTCAACTTTTTTCTCAACCTTCAGAGCACAGACGGCCAAGTTGAAGCAAATCATAAATTAAGCCCTTAAGAATATATTTACTAAATGGCCACTCTGATGAATGCAGATGAATGTTTTATTAAACACACATTATTTATTATTAATTGTGTGTTTTAATATTTCATAGGGTCAAATAGAAGAACATTTTTTGTTAAAATGACCCTTGGCGATTTAACTTCGGAGTTATTATAGTTTTTATTTTAAAGTTCAAAGTTTTATTGTTAGTAAACTAAAATGACCTTGTTGCTGTTTGAGCAAGAAGTTGACTTGATAGCATTTCTTGGTTCTGTATGTTTTATAAATTATGCCTTGGCCTTATATACTATATATTTTCAAGTGGCCTATGCGGTTTGAAAAAAACAACATGTAATATTGTTTTTGAACTCACCATTGGCCATTGGCTATTTTCCCTTTCTTTTTATCTTTAAAATAAAAAAATAAAAAAACGTAGTCCTTTTGTGTATTCTTATAGCAAAATTGCTCAGTCTTGATTAAAATGAAGATGAGCCGCATCATGTTTTTGCATCATTACATACCAAGAGCTTTGCTATTCAAACACGTATATTTACTCATCCGTTAAACTCTCTCATCTCTACGTTACCATGGTATCCTAACGCTTGCCACGGCCTACATCATTCAGACAAATCTCTTTGAAGTTAATTTAAAATGGCTCTCACTTCAGATGTGACGCATTCGGTTTTAATTCCAGCTTGTTGACGCGAGCGCACCAGGTTTTGCCAGCAGTGCTGGATTCAATTAAGAATCTCCTTTCTTGCTTATTTTTCATTTTGGCCCTTATCATTGTTTTTTCAAAATCAATAGCTCGAAATGAGTCACGGGGCTTGTGAATTAAACATAAAACATGGAGTAAGCACAAGCTCAGTGTAAACTCGCTTCAAATGCACGCCAGGGCTTATGCCGGCAATTACTGCACTTCAAGCGAGTGTACACAGCTTTAAAGTGGCACTGAGCTTTTAATGGTGAACTGGGTCAGAGCGCTCTTATTGTATGTTAAGAGCTGGAGTGTCATTACGTTGGGCTTCGGTTCAAATGAGAGGACATCTGAAGCTCAGAGACCAAGCATGCAATCTCAGAATGACAGTCATTGGAACATTTTGGAGACATTTGGGAGATTGAACAAAAGCGTTTGAAGATGATTTCCACTTTATAAAAGAGACATCCCAATGCGTTATGATAAATGGATGGTCTCTGTTTACAAAAAGTGATGTCTGGTATTATATGGCCAGTGGTTTATATATGTATTTATTTTGACTATTCCCCACACTCTATAATGTTTGTAAAATAATGCAATTTCTAGGTATGTGTTTCATTATGTGAACTACTAACAATATTTCTCACAAATCTCACAAAAAATATATATTTTCAATTATTTTCAGAAAATGAGAACTGGAGAAACAGATGAAAATAACAGAAAAGATGCCGTGTATTTTTCCAGACCACAAATACTGCGAAGAAAACAAGTTCAGATTCCCTTTTAAGCAACACGTGGGTCATATTCCTACACGTATTTCGGAAAAGAAAAAAAAATGTTTTATGTGATAACCAGGATTTTTCTCTCAGTTTTCATGTGTCTTGTCATGCTGTCAGTCTGTTGGATGACTTTATGTCACTCCTGAGGTTTATATTTGTTGATATTCATCAAACAGTGGACTGGAATGACCACAATACATCTAGGAATGATGATTTGAAATGAAAATGTGGAATTGTGGAAAATCATACATTTGCTCAAGTGTTCAATGGACTACATTTCCCAACAAATACCTTTGGGAACAGCTGGTGAAAGGTAACTGGAAATGTTATTTCTGTAAATACTCTTGGAAGTCGATGCACTGAAATTATAACATGCATGCATGAACAAAATTGTACCTAGTTATTTTTTAAAGAACAACCGATGATAGAATGAAGCATATATCCTTCAGACTGGGCATGTACTCAAGGAACGGGTTTTATGGGGAAAATTATACTCACCGTGTCTGTCATTAACCTTGGATGACAAATGTTCCCATTTTCTACATTGCCTTTGTAATGAATGACCACTCACAACGCTGCTAAACTAATGGAGAAGCAATGGCTGAAAATAAATAGGACCATTGCATCATTCATTAAGCTCACAGTATAAATACTTTAAGATCCATCCATCCATCCATTTACAACAACTTGACTGTATATTTTTCCTGCCTGTTTACATCTGCATGTTTTTACAGGAAGAAAAAAGGTTTCCTATTTCTCATTTGCACTTTCCAAGTTTAATGAAATACATCAACACTGGTTTGTAAATACATAAACAGAGATGAAGAATAGAGAGAACCATGAGAGGAAACTTGACGATTAATTGCAAACTACTTTTCAATTTCGCGAGCGGATGTTTTTTTTTACCAGTACATTTAATGGTACCCTCGTTTTAAAAGCAGATTGGTTTAATTAAAAGAGTGCCAGAGCATTCAATGCTGAGACGGAATGTGGGTCATTCTCAATTATTGGGGTCTTGAAAATGAAGAAATTATAAATCAAAAGGTGATATACTCTAAAATGTTTAGTTTGTGTAAGTTCAATTCATAACCATTTCATGAGGTGGATCTCATTGAGACGCAGAAAACTAAAGATCTGATTAAATAAGACGAAGCAAATCACTTTAGAAAGTATTAAAGGTTGTGGTTGTATAGAAACATAATATTGACTTTGTAACGTGACACAAGGGTAAAAAACACATAAAAAGCATCCATGTCATTGAATCGTCTGATGTGGTAAATATACGTGAAGCAGATATCTAATGTAATCTTCCCATGGCAATGTGTCGATAAAGGCGAGAGTTTGAATAAGGGTCAGAGAAGCCTTTGACAAAGATAGGCTCGGCGTGATGCCACGCGGCATCTGGAGGAAACTGCAAAACTCCAAAGGGAGTTCAGGACATACCTGATATGTGGCACACAATGCAAGCGTTTGTCATCACCAATTGTTCATTCAACACTCAGCAGATGGTGTAAATCAAAACATGTGGAGCTGCCCCATCTGTTTCTGAGGGCACCATCCGTTTGTCTTGAATGGTGCATGGCAACATCATTTAGTGATAATGAAGCCACAATAGATGATACGTGCAGCTTCTTAAGCCTTCCAAGAGAAGACGGTTTATTATGTTTCCATTGAATGAAACACAGTGAGGATTTGACATTTTATCACCCGGTTTGTTATGTTAGTTTGTTTGAGGAGATGGCCTACCAAGGAAATGTCTTCAGGATGGACCCAAGGGGCTGCCATTGTGAGTTCAAATGTTCTTTTATGTATTTTGAGAGCGGCTGTCCTGCAGGGTTTCGTTTTAATCATAATGTGGACTGGTATTTTATCATCTTGACAATATTATGTCAGTATCTATTGAACTTTTTTAACTAAACAAATAATGCTGTCGGTCAAATTCATATTTTTTCAGTCCAATTCAAATCTTATTTAGTTTGTAATGTTTAATTCGATTTTTATTTCATTGTTTATTTTATTGATTGTTTAAATAAACAAAGAATGCAGTCAAATTCAGCCTTTGTATGAGCCAAATTGTATTTTAGTTATATGAACAAATATCCTACAGGATGTAGCAATGACAGCGTGCTGGTTGTGCCTGTAGGTACAGGCTCTCTACAGTGGGCGGTAGGGCGTTCTGTATTTTAGGCCTGAAATTATGGAACAGGCTTCCCTGTAATCTTCGTGCTGTCCCTACTCTCCAGACCTTCATGTCTCAACTTAAAACTCGTCTATTCACTACTTTCTCAAACTAACACTTTCTTTTTTGCTTTTGCTTTATTTGCTTTTTGGAGCGAGCTTAAGAAGATAACATGATAGCATGAAGGTAAGTAAACAACGAGTGAATTTTCATATTTACTTAAATGTTATTATTCTTATAATTATTGGGCTGATATAAGCATCTCACTGTCAAAGTGTCTAACTTTGAGGACATTTTGTGTTATATAACCAAAACACACATTTCGGGCGGCAATGGATAGCATTGGACATAGATTTGAAACCCGTGTCTTAGTTCAACGTGAACTATATTTCACAGTTTTTTCTGCTTGACCTGATTTTGAAAAGTGGTTGATGTCCTCAGGACAACATATTTTGTTGACCTAAGGACAACATTTTTATAAATAAAACCTAAACCCACACCAAAGCCCAACCCTAACCATAACTGACCCCTAAAACCAGAGGGAAATGATAAGTGAGAAACAATGGTCTGAAGCACCTAATCCTGGTTGGAAGATTAAACTTGAAATAAACTGTATACGTATTTCTTAAATCTGATTGGTCGATTTAAATGTTGTCCCAGGGTCAACATTATGTTGTCCTAAGGACAGCAACCACTTGGCAAAAACAGGAGAGCCGTATTTTCCATCAGGCTTTCTGACAGACTCATCGGGCGATTGCCTCTCTCTCATTGTCTCTCTGTTGATGGTGTACATCTGAATTACTTGTGCCATCTAAAGGTCAGTCAAAGCCATAGCGGAAGCCCGTTTGCTGTTAGCAGTCCTCTGCCGAGCAATTACGGCCACTGAATTAGCGTGGCTCGCAAGGTTGTCTGGGATCATTACCAATTAACCTTTTCGAAAAGTCTGGCACAACGTTCAAGAATATTTTGTCAGGGAAAACAAAGGGAACCGTACGGAAAACACCGGCGTAGATTATGCAGCGCTCGACAACACACAATAACCAACTAATTATCCTCAAGCATGCGCCGTCCACGGGTTTACATCTTAATAAACAAAACACAACTCGAACGTTTTCCTCGTAATTCATCTCTCTCCCACACTGTTGGAATAAATGTGATGTGTAATTGTCGCACAGATTCACCAAAGAATCCTCCAAATGTCACAAGCATCATTTGTTGGGAATGTGAGATTCTTGAGCGTCTGTTTAGTTCTTTCAAACGTACTCAACACAGCAGCATGGCCATTTTTACATGTTCGACATTTCAGCGAATTGCCGATTTGTACAATGCAAAAGTATTTTTGTCTTGTTTTCTGGTACAAAGATCGATAAATTCCTAAATCAAAACCCTAAAATGTCATCAATGATGGAATTCTAAAACTTTCTCCAGCGAGAGTTGATTTTGCAGAGTGTGCGGCCCCATTTGAATCTAAGATTTAAGGGCCGGTTCTGTGATTTATAGTAATCCATGAAGCCCTGAAGCATTAAAGGATTGCTTGTGTGTTCTTCGCTCTGTAGGTTATAAAGACGTTGGTGGCTTACAGATGAGTGAGATGACCACTAAAGGCGCTTGCCACATAAAGCAGTCGGAGGAATAATATAGTGGTCGCTCAGTGCCGTTCCTTCAGCACAGGATTCTGACTCATCACTTTCAGCGTTCCTCACGTCTTCAGATGATGTCTCATTTACCGCAGACGAGTTTCTGCTGGATGCGTATGTCTCCTGTCTAAAAACAAGCTGAGAAATAACACAGTCACAGTAAGTCAACATTAATTGAAAGATTCTTTGAGGATTTCTTAGACACGTAATCAAACTTTATTCGCTCTGAGTGTCTTTAGAAGTTACATTGCTAGGAATAGTATAGAAAAACCACAGATGAGATCTCTTTAATAAGTTATTTCGCCTAGACATCAATGAGATCCGAATGGAAACTTTTGCTGAAGTCTCATGTGCTTCTCAGATGTTTCTCCTGAGAAAACAAGTCAGAAATGTGTCTTTCATTAGAGTTTGAGAAGAGATGTCAACAGTGTGTCAAACTGAGCTCAGATTTGTCAAAAGTCAATATTACTGAAGATCTCAATATCAACTCAAACATTTCTCATCACATTTACTCAAATCCAGATGATTTCACCTCGACTATCTACATTCATTTACACCTCCACACTCTTCATGGGTTTCAACAAGTACACTCTCATTTGTTTCTGTTTTTATTTCTCTTAAGCGATTTAAGGAGAACAACCGAGACTAAACTGATACTTTTCCTGAAAAAGCTTAAAGCAGCCTCTGAGCAAGAACATGTTCCTCCTGTAAGTTCTGCGTGGTCAAGCACTCTCTGTTTCTCTCTGTTGGAGAGCAATTCAAAGTTTTGAGAGCTTCAGAAAAGATCTCGACGACGTCTCAACAACTTTGCACTGATTTGCCAAAGTCTGCAATTAAGTATCGCAGACTGAAGCTGATTAACATTTATTTCCCAACAGCAAGTCATCTGAAGCAATCCACATTCATTTAAAAACTTCAACAACAGTTGTGTCATTTTTTCATTTTCAATGGTCCTCAAGATTTAGTTTTTTTGAGAAACACCACATTATTAAACACAATTGAGACATTATTGAGCAGTATTGTGTTTTTCCTCTGGGCTTAAAGTGCGCCTTTGTTTACATATCATTTAAAAACATCTTACGTAATACAGACATTAAAACATGCAACTTATGTGATGCTGTAATATGAATGAAAAGCAACTCTTTATGAATAGACGTTTTGTGTTTGCTTCCACAATGACATTTTCATTGAGCGGTTTTTCCTTCTGTTTTCAGCCCTGGGACGGGCGGCGGCGTTCGTTCGTGGTGTGTGCGAGGCGGTACTGCAAGAGACGTTGGCTGGTCGGGTTCGTGTCCATGAACTGGCACATGCCTCACAGAGCATGATCCAATGAAGCCCGAGCAAGTGTTTGTGCACGCGTGTTGTTTGTCTCCGAGCAGTTGTCAGTATCCTTCAAGAGGCATGCGTACTGAAGCCTTGGCTCTTTCCGTGTCGGAAGATTGTCAGCTTTTCTCGTCGCATTTATATCCGGGCCAATCAAAGCTTCGCCCCGGGTCGCTCACTCATCCACTAGTAAGAAATTACCTCCCTCTTCACTGGGACTGACCCCTCCATTCCATCTGCCCTCCAGAACGTGCCTTAGCCCGAGGTCTGCCCTTGTCCATGGCGGCGTTTTCCGGCGAGCTTTCAGTCGGGTGTTTTGTGATTTTGAGCACGTCATTTCAGTTCACCTTTTTATTCACCCGCATGTACTCAACGCTGTGTTGTTTTTCTCTCTTTGAAACACAAACATAGATCAAAAATACACAAATCCGTGTAGTTGAGTTAACTTAGAATAACAGGGCAACCGAGTCAACTCAACAAACAGAGACTGAAGTCCACCCAACTTAAAACATTACGTTTAAGTCAATAGTTGTCACAACATAGTCAAGTTTACCTAATGAACAACAGAACAAAGTATGTTTTGTTGTCTGAACATAAATAGAGGAATATAGACGGATTATTTGAAGATTATGCGATTATAAAGATCATTTTCTGCCTCAGACAGACCAAAACTTTGATCAACTAATTGTTTAAACCGTTTGTGTTGAGCGCGTTTATATTGGTTGTGCCGTTGTGTCACGCACTTACACCTCAACATTGAACACACAAACCTCAACCATGGTAATAGTCAAAAACCATCAGTCATTAAAAAACACTTCTAAACACAACATATAACTAACAGTAACAACAATCTTTACACCAGCAAGAACTAAAACACTAATCTTTCAAAGAAAAACAAACAAGAAACACAGAATTGAACATGCTGCAATGCATCTTGGGATTTTTCAAATTCTTGCAATATTGTTTGTTCAGATTACACTGTTTTGTAAATTGGGAAAACTTTCTGACACATTTTGGCCAAAAATTTAAGAATCTAAGTCAACAAAACAATCGTTGTTAGAAACATGTAAATTTGTTTAGTATATGCCAAACAATAATTTGACTCCTTTAACAAAAAATTCTATTTTCAAGTTACTTTATTATCTTTGTATAATGTCAATGCCTATTCCTAACACAAACATATATACTGTTTACAGACTGCTGTTTTTGACACTTGGCTGTGTAATTCATCATGATTTATAGTTATTTAAGTTATGACAAAACAAGTATTAAGGTAAACAACTAAAATCAAATTTCTAAGTGTTTAGTTATTTTTATAACAAATATACAAATTTTTAGTTACACTAATCTCTAGAATATTTGAATAGGTCAAATATTGTTGTGGACAACGAGAAGGCCTTGAAGCCAAAATAGGTTGGGATCTACTTTGTGTTTCACAGAAAAAGCAACAAGATGGAATGCCATGTTGAAAAATGCAGTTAGTTTGTATTTTGAATGATTGGCATCACAATCAGACACACAATAAAGAACTCATCATCTACAGCAAAATGCCTTGCATGCAATGACCTTTTATTTCATTTTTTATATTTTCCGATAATTTCCACCCTCTCTCAAAATCCCAACATTGTTACCAAATGAGATGATTATTTTTTACATTAATAATGTTAATACAGTTAATAATTATTACCGTTATTATTTATATTGTGTTAATATGGTTTAATTAAAGTAAAAACAAAATGAAAGATCAATTGGATTTATACCTTTATTCATATGTCTATACATTGCAATAATAGTGTTATTTAATTATTTTGCCACAGCGTATAAATTTGATATTGTGCAGTATTATCTAGAACAGAAGGTGAAGTTTTCTTCACAAGATCTGTGTAGATGGTCTAAGTAGTTATTTTGGGTTCTTCCTCTGTAGGAAAGTGCACGCCTCGATCGGTTGAATTATCCAGGGGCTCAGCAGGTTCTTGTCTGACAGGTGGGTCAGCGTTCACGCTGGGTTCCAACAGGCTATCATTGCTGTGACAGAAAGCCAGAGATGGGCAAAAAGAGAAGAGAACAGAGAGACCGAGAACACAGACTCGACGGAAGACAGCCTCTCTTTCAACAAACTGACAAACCACCAGTAAAGTAGCAGTGGGGCCAGAGGCATTATTCAGAGCCGGGGAAGATGTACGAAAGGGTTCGGCGGTAATGGAAAGAGTCATGAAATTTAAAAGGCCCGTATCGTATACTTCAGCATTTTATGTTTTTCTCTCATGAAGGTTTTTTTGGCACCAAAAGACGGCTCATTTTTTTCTTCTGTTTGACCCAAAGTCTTTCTTGTTACTGTTCCTTTAAGAGTCCTATTTTCAGACACAGTTCACAGGTTTGCTGTCAGGACCGTGGAGGTCTGTAATAGCTGAAGAGAGCTATCCATTCCTGTTCATCTCAATGACTGCTGCCTTCAGGTACATTACACAATGTGCATACTGCCATCAATCACATGTGCTCAGTTTCAGAGACGTCAGCCAATCACAGAGCTGTCACAGTCATGTGACACTCTTACACTGTTTAGAACAGTGTTGCCTTTTAGCGACTTTTCAGACCCCGTTAGCGATTTATTTTTCAAAAAGCGACTAGTGACAAATCTAGCTACTTTCTGAATAAGCCTTAGCGACTTAGCGAAACATTCTGCTTCACTTCTACTGCCCTGCGAGAGCGAGTTTTTGCCTTCCCAGCACAGCACCGCCTCTCTCTGTCTACTCGGTTCAGTGAGCAGCACAGAATTTAATTTTAAAGGGGTCATATGGGGCGAATAAATGTTTTTCTGTCTTTGGTGTGTTATAAGTCGCTCATGTATGTAGTAGACGTGTAAAATTGCAGAAATGAAAGTGTGGGAACAAAAGAGTCATTCTATCTAAAAGCGAATGCTCACCCAGACCTGCCTGAAACACCTCGTGTAGCCACACCCCCACAAATCTACGTCAGTTGGTGGTCTGATTTGACTAAGACCGCCCAAATGTAGACGCAAGTAAGGTGGGCGTACCTGTCAGTACAATTGAAGAGGAACCTAATGTTCCAAATATGGTCAGAGGTGTCACATTTCCCTCACATGCTTGCAGTATTCCACCAATCACTACGCACTGGTGAACTGGCCAATCACAGCACACCTCGCTTTCAGAGCCATGAGCTTTGTTAAACATCCGCGCGTTTCAGAGAGGCGGAGCAAAGAGGAGATACAAACATGCACGGTGTGTGGAAAATACCTTAAATCCTGTAGACACATTGTAATACATCGAAAGCAAACAATAATATTTATTTTAGCCGTGTCATATGACCCCTTTAAAATGTAGAGAATAAGTGAATGCTTTACGATTTGTTAATTAGTTATTGCATAACCTAACCATGAACAATATTTATTGATATTAGTTCATCTTAATTTCAGTATTTCTAATGGATTTTTAAAATGATAAGTAACTGCTAACTATAGGGCGTCACAAAACACCAATATCAAAACCCCATAATTATCGATAGCGTGCTATTTCTGAACATGATAATATCGTAAATATTTCAACATCTCAAAGTTTCACCTCCTAACACTGATTTTATGTGTGTGATTCATTGGCCAAAAAGGGAGAACATACAAAGTAAACAAATGAAATATTCATTTTAAAGATTAATTGTTGTTATTAATTTTTTTAAACATTCCAGCACATACCGTGATAATATCATTATTGTGAATCTTCGATTGTGATAAACGTGTAGTGAAAATCTGGTATCGTTACAGTCTGAACCAACTGAAAAACTGCATTGCTTAAAGTCCCTGTTAACCGGAAGATGCGATCGTTTTTACTTTCTTATTTTGATGCATTTTCGAGTGAAATGGAATTTCTAATTAGAAAAATAGTGGGTGTGGCTTTTGTCTTTCTCTGCGATTTGATTGGATGTTTAAAAACAGCTGTTGCATTTTGAAATGGAACTGGCAGCAGACTGACAGTTGAAGGGGAGGAGTTAACGGATGCTCCGCCCAAGCCGTCTAACATACGTCATTTAAGATGGTCAGTCTTTACAGGAAGGAAGTGCATTTTCAGATCTTAACTAAAGATTATGAAGGTTCACTAATTTTTAAAGAGAGAATGACCCACATTCTTCAACTATTTACAATAAACGCTGCAATATTTCATGATAAAATAGGCATTGTCATTTTTTATTTCACTGGGACTTTATTGTTAGTTCATATTAGCTAATGCATTCACTAATATTAACAAATACAACCTTATTATGAAGTGTTACCGAATTATTTTAGATAGAAAACTATAACCTGAGTTTACCGTATCACCAGCTTTAACAGTGTCCTTTACAATTCCTTTACCTCCGCTAGCTATAATATGATTGTTACCAAAATTGAATATATTCATTCACTGTGGATAGAGAATCTGCTGATTTGCTCTCTGCGGTTAAATTCACTCGGATTCATGAACAAATAAATTTCCTCGCAATTTTCTCTCCCCCTTCTCACAAATAGCTTGTATTTCATTCAAAGCGGGTGTTCAACATTTCTGAGATGATCTGAAATAGATATCCAACCTTATTTCAGCATACACAACATTGCCATGGATGAGAGTCTTGAAACTGCTCAGGAGTGTGTGCGGCAGTGAGGAATACCGTCACCCTGTCAGCCACATTCATGAGTTATCGTTACATATGATATAAGATACAGTAATAATGGCTTTGGATTTTGACTTGTCTGCCTTTCTAACCAAACTTTAACCCTATCGTGAATTATTTAAACACATGTATCAGTTAAACAGTGAACCAATATTAAATAATGTATTATTAATTCAGATTTTTCAAGTTATATTCTGTTTGCTCAGTGGGGACTCGGGAGACAGTTGTGATGGGGGAGGATAGTACTGCTCTAAATTTCTTCAATTACAATTAAATGAGATTATTGTGACTCGCTCAACAAATGCTCAGTTGAGTCTGTCTGCCTCAGAAAACAAACATTCATCAAAAAACTGATTTTAAGAGTAAAATGATGATTTGGATGTCTAATTTTTTTCTTCTGTTTAAAGACTTGATGCTTATGGGTTGAAATTATTTAACATGAGTGTAATGAAGGATACATTTAGACTGCACTTATTCACAATATTGATCATTTTTAAAAGGACAATTTTAAACAGACCAATTGAGGTCTCAATCTCAACACATTACACATGAATGAATATGGCTCTGGTGTGTTGAACTTTTCTTAAATGTCGTTGTATACACACATAGATAAGGTACGGATGAATTCTTGAAAAGTAACACGGGTTGAATGGACTCTTTGTCAGTTCAAGGTCATGGCTTTTATTACTGTATATGACCATGATTATTCTTCGTATGTGTTCAGGGTGAGTTTTGGAAAGACTTGAGAGGGAATTTAAAATAGTTTGATGCTGAGGTGATTCTAAGTTCTCAATTCAAATTTTTATTCTTTCAAACCGTGTTATGGAACTGTTAAAACATTGAGTTTCCCTGGAGCGCCTGATATATAAGAACTGGTTTAACCAATAGCATCAGTTTGTGGCCCTTTGACTGACCAATGGCAGATGAGCATGAATCTGTTAAAAAATAAACAAAGTTAAGCATTTCAGTTTAATAATGTTGATCATTGACTTCTGATATGTAGGTCAACGTTGCCGCCATATTGGACAGGGCAAGACTAATAAAAAGTACAACAACCTTTACATTTCTCTACCGATTTCAGTGATTTGCAATCTACAAAACTGTCTGTCGAAGATACTAATGATGCAGAGATAACACACTTCAACTTTAACTTCTGGAGCTCTGGGCCAATCGACCCAACATCTCCAAGCATCCATTAATCCCGAACCCTATAATGCACCACAGTGTTTTTTTTAGCTCTGCTTTGTACCTTTTATTAGCCACAATAAACCAGAAAGTTGAGAAATGTAAAGAGACAAAAGCAGACAGGCACATGAAGGGCGCTCATCAGCGTAGAACAGTTTCACCTCAAAGGCAGATGTGTCTTTCTGTCAGCTCTGTACTTCCCTTTGTTTCCATGTGGCTTTCCATCCCTCTGCCCGCCTCCGTTTCATTCAGACATCATTCCTGTGGTGGTCCTGGCCAAGCGCCTCATTAAGCTGAAATGTTTCTAGTCAGCTTATTGAAAGACCTCTCTGATACGATGCGTCTGCCAAAGTTTCTCTCTTCTGTAACACGCGCAGGTCCAAAGTGCTGCGTATTACATTAATCTCGCACGCTGACTAATGCGGCATCACTCCAAACTGTCATGAGGGGTTTTTTGCGTTCTGTCTCTCTCTCTTCTTTTATTTTGGAGAATTTGCACCTGTGTAGAATTTGTTCCCTAGATTGGCACTTTTTAGCTTTTACCAGCGTTGAGAGAAGATGAGAGATTCTGTGTGGTCGGAAAACACGACCGAAGTTCAAGTTGTCTGTTCTGAGTTTGTTTTAATCCAAAGCTCAGTGATGTGAAGTAAACATTGCTGTCTACTTAAAGGGATACTTCACTCAAAAATGAAAATTCTCACATCATTTTCTCAACTTCAAGTTGTTCCAAATCTGTATAAACGTTTTTACCCACCGTGCAATCAATTAATGCAATATTAATTATATCATCCATATAACACACTTTCTATGTTTTATACAACTTTTTCTTTAAATTATATTTCATTCTGCTGTTTATAGCACATACCTTGTACTACAATAGTCTATTCTTATTTTTTACTTGTACATATTCACATACATACATAGCTTTACTCTCTATATCTTTATCTTATGTTTATTGTATTGTATTTGTTAATTGTTTATACCCATAGGCCCTTATTTAAATCATTGTGTACTGTATTCTATTGTGTTATGGTCTCTGTGTACTGTTGTTGCTGTTTCTGTGTTCTGGATGCTCCTGTCACCAAAACATATTCCTTGAATGTGCTAACACACTTGGCAATAAAGCTCTTTCTGATTCTGATTCTAAATGTATTTGTTCTGATGAACACAGAGAAAGATATTTGGAAGAATGCTTATAACCAAACAGATCTTGGACACCATTGACTATCATAGTAGGAAAAATTACAAAACTCTTTTGACTTCCATTGTCATTTTTCCTACTATGGGAGTCAATGGGGGCAAAAACTCTTTGGTTACAAGGATTTGTCCAAATATCTTTCTCTGTGTTCAACCAAACAGAAAATGCATACAGAATTGGAACAACTAGAGAGTGAGTAATTCGTGACAGAATTTTTGAGTCAGAACAGAACGATAACCATGTATAAACGTACGGAGCTACCCACCAAAGGTTCACATTTTTACTTTTCCTTAAAAACGAAGAGGGCAGTTTTGAAGAACCATTTTTGAGTCCACAAGGTTTTGGTTTTAGTTTTATGATTCTTAAAAAGGATGATTTTAATTGTTTTACACAGTGTTGAAGTATAAATGATTAATCCGTTTACATCTTTATTTTTTATTAAATTCATTTGCACTTGTAATCTTTAATCAAAAACGTTAAGCTCCTCCCCCTTTGGAAACGACCTCTCTTCACTTCTGGTCACAAGGAATGAGGGTGGGGCTGCAATGATTGTCAGATTATAAACTGGCGTTCAAATCTTTCACCTTTTAACAATTCAATCTGTTGTCGGCGGATGAAATCAAGTCCTGTCCTACATTTCTTTTCTAATTTCAGAAGTCGTTTCATTCGGGTATACGTCACGACAGTTTCATGCAGCCTTTAACGATCTGAGTAACACACTCATCTCATATTAATCTTGAGCGCCTATACAGTAGTATTGCACACGTCGTATCTTCGTAGAGTCTTTAGTTTGATCACATTTATAAAAGAGA